>NC_064641.1:385154115-385457145 GCF_023864345.2 Schistocerca serialis cubense | reverse complement strand
TAACCACTAATTACACGTTGAAATTCAAAACCAGCAATATTAATAACCTTCCTAATGTTCAAAAGTCACTTTTCGCCTTCAACGGTTTGACCGACAAATAATCCTTCACTTAAATCACCAAAGCATCCACTTCACTTAGCAGCACACACTGCTTCAAAATAAAAAATAAAAATTGAACCAAATTATTTTTAAGGGGGGTAGGACGTTAAACGGGCCGTCTTGGAGCAGGAGAGAGAACGCAGGACTTTTTTAATTCCCACTGTCTCTACTTTTACGAATAAATTCATAAAACTTTGTCAGCATGACCAGGAAGGATTCAGGATTCACACTCATAGCAGTGGAAGTTCAAAAACATAACAAAATTAATTTTGTTTTACATGTGAAAGTTCATCATTTTTTCACTTACCATTGGCTGCGTTTGTTGCTGTAGGTACACGTTTCTTCATAAGTGAGAGAGATTCTTCGATGAATTTTGCACAGCAAACAAACTATACTTACAGGTGTATGAAACTTTAGAAATTATTTAATTTATGGAAAATGAAGGTGCTGTTACATTTTAAACTTCATGTTTAGAAAAAACGCAAATTTTATGGTTAATTACCTCAATTTTTACCACAGTTTTCAATAGATTTGGAAAATTCTAGAGTTTCATACACCTGTAAGTATGGTTTGTATGCTGTGCAAAATTCATCGAAGAATATCCCTTACTTATGAAGAAAAGTGTACCTATTGCAACAAATGGAGACAATGGTAAGTGGTAAAAGGTAAAAATTCAAATGTAAAAAAAAAGAAAAAAATTCTTATATTTTTGAACTTACACTTCTATGAGTGTAAATCCTGAATCCTTTCTGGTAATTTTGACAAAGTTTTATGAATTTATTCGTAAAAGT
Organism: Schistocerca serialis cubense; assembly: GCF_023864345.2. Classification (NCBI taxonomy): domain Eukaryota; kingdom Metazoa; phylum Arthropoda; class Insecta; order Orthoptera; family Acrididae; genus Schistocerca; species Schistocerca serialis. The sequence goes on along the minus strand of NC_064641.1, from coordinate 385,456,255 downwards.
ATAGACAGTGGAAATTAAAATGTCCTCTGGTGCCTCTCCTGTTCCAAGTCGTCCCGTTTGACGTCCTACCCCCGTTAATACTTATTTTTGTTACAGTCGTGTCTCCTCCTTATCGTAGTTACACGACACACCGCCGTAGACGCTGCGATACAACTTGTGAAGACGCAGGCGAAGCCGACGCCGCTGCTGCCGTAGCTTATGTCGTAGCTGCACCCGTAGGTGAGGCAGATGCAGCTGGTGTCACCTGTTGTGCAGGAGCTGTACCCGAAGGTGGAGTTGAAGCTGTAGCCGAAGCCGATGTCGCCGCTGCAGTCGACTGGCGCTGTACCCTCAGCTCACGGCGTCGGACTTGTGATGGGGTTGCCATAGTTATGTCTGGTCGCACCTGCACAAACCTAATTCCACCTCCGACCTGCTCTCAACAATTACTTTTCCAAGACTGAAATCATTTTATGAAACGATTGGACTCAACGAATCCTAACCGATCGAAGTCGACATTTCTATGCTGGACCCAGCAGAAGACACTTCTCCATCACCTGACCTTCTCAGAATGTACTACACTACTGGCCATTAAAATTGCTACATCACTAAGATGACGTGCTACAGACGCGTAATTTAACCGACAGGAAGAAGATGCTGTGATACACAAATGATTAGCTTTTCAGAGCATTCACACAAGGCTGGCGCCGGTGGCGACACCTACAACGTGCTGACATGAGGAACGTTTCCAACCGATTTCTTATACACAAACAGCAGTTGACCGGCGTTGTCTGGTGAAACGTTGTTGTGATACCTCGTGTAAGGTGGAGAAATGCGTACCATCACGTTTCCAACTTTGGTAAAGGTCGGATTGTAGCCTATCGCGATAGCGGTTTATCGTATCGCGACATTGCTGCTCGCGTTGGTCGAGATCCAATGACTGTTAGCAGAATATGGAATCTGTGGGTTCAGGAGGGAAATACGGAACGCCGTGCCGGATCCCAACGGCCTCGTATCACTAGCAGTCGAGATGACAGGCATGTTATCCGCATGGCTCTAACGGATCGTGCAGCCACGTCTCGATCCCTAAGTCAACAGATGGGGAAGTTTGTAAGACAACAACTATCTGCACGAACAGTTCGACGACATTTGTAGCAGCATGGACTATCAGCTCGGACACCATGGCTGCGGTTACCCTTGACGCTGCATCACAGACAGGAGCGCCTGCGATGGTGTACTCAACGACGAACCTGGGTACACGAATGGCAAAACGTCATTTTTTCGGATGAATCCAGGTTCTGTGTATAGCACCATGATGGTCGCATCCGTGTGTGGCGACACCGCTGTGAACGCACATTGGAAGCTACTGGCGTATCACCCGGCGTGATGGTATGGGGTGCCATTGGTTACACGTCTCGATCACCTCTTGTTAGCGTTGACGGCAATTTGAACAGCGGACGTTACATTTCAGATGTGTTACGACCCGTGGCTCTACCCTTCATTCGATCACTGCGAAACCCTACATTTCAGAAGGATAATGCACGACCGCATGTTGCAGGTCCCGTACGGACCTTTCTGGATACGGAAAATGTTCGACTGCTCCCCTGGCCAGCACATTCTCCAGATCTCTCACCAAGAAAACGTCTGGTCAATGGTGGCCGAGCAACTGGCTCGTCACTATACGCCAGTCACTACTCTTGATGAACTGTGGTATCGTGTTGAAGCTGCATGGGCAGCTGTACCTGTACACGCCATCCAAGCTCTGTTTGACTCAATGCCCAGGCGTATCAAGGCCGCTATTACGGCCAGAGGTCGTTGTTCTGGGTACTGATTTCTCAGGATATATGCACCCAAATTGCGTGAAAATGTTATCACCTGTCAGTTCTAGTATAATATATTTGTCCAATGTATACACGTTTATCATCTTCATTTCTTCTTGGTGTAGCAATTTTAATGGCCAGTAGTGTATCTTTCAGTATACAATCAGCAACACATCCTGGAACACGGAGGCACCAAATCTTGAACTGCGCCACCTTTTAGATACAGACCACTCGTAGAAATAATAGTGTACGAGCAGACTTTAGCTACACTGTGACACATAGGAGGGAAATCAATGCCGAACAGTATAGGGTCTACCTCGGAATACTTCACTTAACTGTGCTGGCAAGACAGTACCTAAGATCAACGACATAATATGTGCATTCCAAAATGATCGTCTGTCCAGACACAACGAAGACACGTATGCTTGAATGATAATTTTCTCTGACTACAGATCACCCTACGTATCATTGCAACGACACTTTGTACTGAATCATAGCCACAGTTAAAAGTTTCGTGGTTTATTGGGGCTAGTGGTAGCTACCGGGGTATGTTAATATTGATCTTAGTAGCGCAGCTGACTCGCAGGATATGACTTCAAGTGATAACGTCTTTCCTCTTCCACAAACCAACGGAAAATCTCCAACTAAATGTGACACGGTACGCCTACAAACCTTTAGCTATCAATCACCACAACGTTCAGCCACTGCTTCTGCACAAAATTAACAAGCGTGAGAAACCAGTCTCAGACTTCAATTAATAGAAGTCTCAACTGCTACTGCCCACAAACTTCTACGTTTCGTTACAAATTTATCTTCTACTTCTTCCTCCAAACGGTGAGCTTAAACTTCACCCAAATCACCGAAACAATTACTTTCTCCAACAAGCCGATAACATTTCCAAAGTATACCTACACGACTGAAGATTTTCTTTGAACTCTCCAGAGTCTAAACCCCGAAGCAGGCTAACTTACTGCGAACCTCTCATTGCAACTCGCTCTTGAGATCATTTCGTGAGACTAACTCTTGAGAGAGTCTTGAGAGACTAACCGTAATTCTTAAGGGGCAAGCCAAGAACCATTTACAGTGAACAAACAAGTCACGCTAATTCTCTTTTTGACAACAGGCGTTTCTTCTTAGCAGCCGCCGGCGTGATTTTTTAGATGCCAGCTACTCCGTAGCTGCAATCTTTGCCGCACGCCGCGACTCTGCAGCCGGCTGGGAGTAGCAAACTCGCTGACTTGACTGGAATCTGCTTCTCACATGCATCAGACGACAAAATCTATAACATTTTTATACACAGACATAGAAGAAAATTTTACAAAACTCTCGATTCTTCCAAAAACTAGTAAACTTCGATAACACTCGGTAATACGCTTAAAATCTCGCACATTACAAATGTATTAAGCATTAATGTAGGTAAGTTACAATATTTTATGTATGTCATTGTTTTCATTATTAAACCGTAGACTAGAGTGATACCTTGAAAGTGGCTGTGTGGGCAAGTTGCATTTGGGGGAAGGGGAAGAGGGGAGGAAGAAAGAACCTATGGCCGCCACCTCTCCCAGAACACGATCCTGAATCTGCGCCTAAACGAAGAAAGCTGATAAAGTAAATACTCGTATAAGTACAAATGATTATATGAAAATAGACGTATAATTTCAAACAATTTTTATGTTGGAGTCGAAAATATCTGTTATGTTTCACCATAACCAACTTCTATTCCGGGGTAGTTGAGGCTACAATAAACAAAGGACATGCCTTCTGAAGATATCGATTAGATGCAAGTAGTTACTGAGGTTACAAGAAAATCAAATGTGTTCACGCATTATCAATGAGTACTCTAAACAATACATTTTAGCAGGAATTATTCTGTTAGAGTCATCCTTCCACTTCAATGAAAATTTTAAAGTTCTCCTGATGCAAACAAAAATAAATTAGAATACGAACAATACACTTACAATACATTTAAATCGAGCAGTTCACACACGGATTTGTAAGCAGGAACAAATATACATGAGTCCACAGAACACCGTTTGACAAAACCAGCTTCTTTTTTATATGAAATAAAGACAAATATGAAACCATTTACTTCACCTTATATTACGGATGCAAGCAAAAATTATCACAATTCGAACAACATACTCACAATGCAATTCAAAGACTGGAATACACAGAAGTGGTACATTAAGACAATGAAACTAGCTTCTGTGTCATGTTATGTTAGACGATTTTTTTCGTTTTGCCATGTGTTACAGCGCAATTATTTGCACTTGATAATGGGTGCAAGATAAAAATTGCAATATTGGATTTTACAAATAAATAATTTTCACGGTCAAAAGGCAACTACCCCGTCAGGAAATTTTACTTGACTGTGAACCCCAGCTACAAGAATTTAATATTAGTTTTTAATTGAGATTTCTTGAATATGTCACTTTGCAAGGTTACAGAAACGTTTCCAGACATGTACTTTACCGCTAGGCTACGAGGCCCACCCATAAAGTATAAGACAAATATTGTGAAGTAATATTCTTATTTATCAAATCAAGACTAGGGATCTTCGTGCTATATTTTCCCGTATTCCTAGCTCATCGCATTCTCTGCTTCCATGTCGTATTATAGTAGTGAATTTCTTATATTTTGGTGTTCTGTGGCTTGCGGAATTAGAAAAACAGTTTCTGTCAACTAGGCTACCAGACGAAACGCTTATTCAGTGAGACATACTCTTACATATATTTTAAATACTACTAAGCGTAATAAAGTGAGGATTTTAAAACTGTGTTTATACATTATTTTAAAACCTAACTAATGTAAAAAGAAAACTGCTACATAATTTATATGATGGCCAGAGGAACTCAGAAACCTCATAGTGACTGAAATGTCGACATCGGCTGCACAATAGGGTTTACTTAAAATTTAAAATTTATTATGTCGCACTGGAACCGGTCCTGATGTCCTCAGCAGCACACAACAAAAGACAAGTCGGAAAGTTAAGTTATACGTAGTTACCTGCCTAAATAACTTAACCAACCGATTTGTAGTAAATATCAACAGGGTTAAAAAGTTACGTTTTAAAACATGCAGTTCCACTGGAACAATCGGTTTGGCCCGATTCGTGAATGTTTATTGATGCTTGTGGCTGATGTGTGCTTCTTTCATAGTGCATCTCCGAGACCACTTTCCAATTTTTGCGATGTTTGTTTCGATACTTTGCTTATCTCACGCGAGTACTCGTTTTTAGTACATGTTTTGATTAAGAATATGGTACATATCCGTCTCTGTGAAAAAAGTTCTGGTCTACTGCTATGTCGTATTCGAGCTACAATGCCGTAACAGTACTCCACAATTGATCATATATTTGGTGCTATACAACCTGACCCAAGTTTTGTACTTTCTAGCTTACTGCATTTGTGCTACACATTATTTCAACGTTCAAATGTTATGTTTATGACCCTTCTACACAGGGTGTAGCAGATATAAGCGCAGATATTTTTATATGTGGTACAGTAATATGTACACAAATCAGTGTGTTGATTATTCTCTGAGTGAACAGTCTTCCGACAAACACGTCACAAACTTAGCGACCTGATGTTTTGTGCATGGTCACAACTGCACCACTAAGCAAACTACAGCTGTCAGTACAGACATTCCGATTTGGATCCACAAGTCTGCACTGCAGCATCCGACCAGCTGCTCAGGAGAAAAGAAGCATTAATGGCTCACTCTCGCCACATACAGTAGGAGGTTTGTAATAGCTATAAATATTAGTCTGTAAATGAAATAAGTACTGATGTAATGTTGTCCAGTACACTGTCCTCAGTCACCAGCAAAAATATTTGCACTTACAACCGTCACATCCCGCATGTGTCTTGACTTTGTCCAGTTTTGAAATGCAGAATGTTCATTTTCAGTATAAAATTTATTAAGTGTTAGAAAATTTATGCAAGGATACCCAGTTATGTTCAGATCATTAAAAGCCTCGTTACAGAAAGCAAATTGTCAAATGTAGTAGAAGAAAAATTTTTGTCATTCAAGTTTTAATGACACATTAAAGTTTTAATGAAACGTATTGTTGGGGTCGGGATGTGATCCCAGGGCGGCGGAGGAACTGGCCGTTTATACGTGTGCAGAATGTGTCGCTTCCTCGATGGGATCTGAATTGTAGATGTGATGGTGGTTGGAATCGTTTTGTGAGTCCTTAATGAAACATACCTGTTCACAGCAGTCTTCTATTCATTTTAGTGCAGAGGTGGAAATAGAGCAGGCAGGACACTCGATGACGTCGGTGGCTGTCGGCGCACCGAATGCCGTGGTCAGCATCTGCCAGATAAGGAGCCAGCAAAACACACTTCAGCAGTGACAGATAGTGTCGCTAGCGAATCTGCGCCAGGAAAAGTGCCAGACGCAGCTTCTGATAACATGACTAATTCGTGGTCGCCATGTACCACACCGGAATGGACGGTGTTTAAAACGTAACATCCAGCACGGCTGAAGTCGAAGACAGGTGCCCGCACTGGGCGGTTATCAGCGACGACAGAAGCCCCCTGGATTGGTGTACAGAAAAAGAAGGATCAAGCCGCCACTAACGCAGGTCCGAAAACGCGTTCCAGGGAGGGACGTGGCCGCCAGAATGAGGCAGTACCAAGTCGTCTACGTATTTATGCTTCCCAGCTCAGGTTGTTGCCTGTTGTTACTGCAGACGACGTCGTTGGTAGTGACTGGATGCTTCATTTGGCGCTTCAGTGGCCTCCGCCTCGAACTCAGCAGCTGCTGGAGATGGTACACACCTCGGTGCAGTCGTGTACAGAGAACGTTGACGAGCATCTGTGAACATCTGAGAGTGAGGGTCTGACTTGGGGGGTGTTTATGACAGCAGATTTGCTCACCGACCTTCTCGTGTGAGTTGGCTCGAACTCACGTCTCAACAGTGAGCAACTAGCCGTCTCATGACGAGTAATGGAAGAGGCGAAGAAGGGGAGCGGAGGGAGGAGGAATCGGAACAAGGCAGCTCTGCACAAGAAACTTTTGGCAACTGCTCTATTCCTCGGTCGCTAATACACTGCTGGCCACCGTAAATGCAACACCAAGAAAGACAAGAGGTAGCACAACAAAATTTATTTTGTAGATAACATGTTGACCAAGTATCAAATGATTACGTTTACAGACGTCTGTGACATGTGGTTCCTGCCAGAATCAGTAGCCAGAGTAGCCGCCATTGTTGGAGATCACCGCTGCCACACGTCTCGGCATTGAGTCAAAGAGACGTTGGATGTGTTCCTGGGGTACAGCAGCCCAAGCAGCTTCCACACGTTGCCAAAGATCATCTGGTGTGGCAGCTGGGGATGTAATCTGGGCCACTCGTTGAGCAACCATGGACCACATGTTTTCTATCGGCGCGAACCGGCCAGGGAAGCAATTCAATCTGGTTATTGACGAAGAACCTTTGGACAATGCATGCCACGTGTGGTCGCGCATTATCCTGTTGAAATATGGCTGTGGCCGAGCCCTGAAGGTAAGGAAGAACAACTGGCTCCAGCACCTCGGATATGTAGCGCCGGATATTTAAAGTACCGGTAATGCGTACTAGAGGCGTGGGAGAGTAATAGCAATACCGCCCTATACCATAATACCCGGTGCAAGACCAGTGTGGCGGTGCATAATGCAGCTGTCCAGCATCCTCTCTCCACGGTGTCTCCACACTCGAATCCGACCATCGTGGCGCTGCAGACAGAAGCGTGCCTCGTCAGTAAAGACAACGTCATTCCATTCTGCCGTCCAAATCCGTCTGTCACCACACCATTGGCGACGGAGACGTCTGTGGTTCTGCGTCAATGGTAGACGAAGCAATGGACGTCTTGCGGACATACCACTCTGCTGTAAACGGCGTCGAATGGTACGCGCAGACACTGGATGATGCGTTACAGACGCAATGTGCTGTGCTATGGTTCGGGATGTCACTGAGCGATCCGTCACTGCCATGCGCACAATTTGCCTATCAGCACGTGCCGTGGTGCACCGAGGTGAATGCGATCGACCCGTCGGTCCGTCGTACCCTCCTGCATCCAACGGTCACATATCCGCATTACAGTTGTTTGGTTTCGTCCAACACGACTAGCGATTTCTCTGTATGATAATCCACAATCTCGGTAAGCCACCATCCTTCCTCTGTCGAACTCGGATACTTGATCAAACGATGTTCGCTGTTGTCTACGAGGCATAACTGATCGTCTTGTGAAACAACCACAAGGTAAACACACGTGCCGAACGTACACTCGTCGAAATCGCCAAGCCTTAAATGGCGCTATGAGGTGGCGCCACAGGCGCGCGTGATGTGCGTCTGCGCTGAAATTCTAATCAGTTGCATATCTCATCGCTGCAAACCCATGGTGTAAATTTCACTTGATTCAGATGCTTCCTTCAGAGTGTTGCATTTACGGTGGCCAGCAGTGTAGTTCTAGGGAGATGTGTCGCTTCACGGTAGCTAATTAATGCCTTTTCTACATCTACATCTACGTGACTGATATTCACAATTAAGTGCCTGGCAGAGGGTTCAATGAACCACCTGAAACGTCCCCTTAAAAAAATTATAAATGACTGTGTTTAAACTGACACACAATATTTTTAGCGCAACGCAATCTGACTTTGAGAAATCCCTACAAAAGAATGGCCCTGACTAACAGTAGCCTATACCTTTCATGAATCACTTACCTCACAAAAATCTTCGTTACTCGAACTACTGCAATACAGCGAGCGCCACTACTGCCAGTTAAATAAAAGATTCGAACTACTGAAGGCACTAACTACTGATAGGCATAGTTAGCAAATGAAAAATTTTGATAGAGAACAAACAATGTATTTACCTTAATAGTGTTCAAAAGTCATAATATTTATATCAGTTCATGATATCCAGTATTACAAATTTACTCTCTCTGATGGACACACGTCCAGATCATCCGCTCTCAAAACTCCGCCATCTCTCTCCCCACACCCACCACTGCTGGGGGCTCACCTCCAACTGCGCAATGCTACACGCTGTTAACATCCAACTGCCCACTACAATAGCAAATTCCAACAATGCAAACCAGCCACAGACTTCACACAGCACATCCAGTGACTTTCATGCAGAGCGTTAGGTGACGTTACCAACATAAAAACCTAAGCAGCCTACTTACACACCTTCAAGCTGTCTCTACCGTTCCACTCTCGAACGGCGCGTAGGAAAAACGAGCTCTTAAATTTTTCTGTGCGAGCCCTGATTTCTCTTATTTTATCGTGATGATTATTTCTCCCTATGTAGGTGGGTGCCAACAGAACGTTTTCGCAATCGGAGGAGAAAACTGGTGATTGAAATTTCATGAGAAGATCCCGTCGCAACGAAAAACGCCTTTGTTTTAATGATTGCCTCTTCAATTCATGTATCATGTCTGTGGCACTATCTCCCCTACTTCGCGATAACACAAAACGAGCTGCCCTTCTTTCTACTTTTTCGATGTCATCCTTCAGTCTCATCTGATGCGGATCCCACACCGCACAGCAATACCCCAGAATAGCGCGGACAAGCGTGATGTAAGCAGTCTCTTTAGTAGTAGACCTGTTGCATCTTCTAAGTGTTCTGCCAATGAATCGCGGTCTTTGGTTTGCTCTATCCACAACATTATCTATGTGATCGTTCCAATTTAGAGTACTTGTAATTGTAATCGCTAAGTACTTAGTTGAAAATACAGCCTTCGGATTTGTGTGACTTATCGTGTAATCGAAATTTAGGAGATTTTTTCCAGCACTCATGTGAATAACTTCTCACTTTTCTTTATTCAGGGGCAATCGCCACTTTTCGCACCACACAGATATCTTAGCTAAATCATTTTGCAATTCATTTTGGTCATCTGATGACTTTACAAGACGGTAAATGACAGTATAATCTGCAAATAATCTAAGAGGGCTACTCAGATTGTCTCCTATCTCGTTAATACAGATCAGGAACAATAAATGGCCTATAACACTTCATTGGGGAACGCCGGATAATATTCCTGTTTTACTACGAACTGTGACCTTTCTGACAGGAAATCACGAATCCAATCGAATAACTGAGGCGATATGCCTTAGGCACACAGTTCGGTTAGAAGACGTTTGTGAGGAACGGTGTCGAAAGCCTTCTGGAAATCTAAAAATATGGAGTCAATTTGACATCCCCTGTCGATAGTACTCATTACTTCACGAGTATAAAGAGCTAGCTGTGTTCCGCAAGAACGATATTTTCTGAACCCGTGATGACTATGTGTCAGTAAACAGGTTTCTTCGAGGTACTTCATAATGTTCGAGTACAGTATATGTTCCAAAACGCTACTGCAAATCGACCTTAGTGATATGGGTCTGTAATTCAGCGGATTACTCCTCTTTCTCTTTTTGGGTATTGATGTGACATGAGCAACTTTCCACTTTTTAGGTACGGAACTTTCTGTGAGCGAGCGGCTATATTTAATTTCTAAATATGGAGCTACTGAATCTGCATACTCTGGAAGGTACCTGACTGGTTTACCATCCGGACCGGAAACCTTGCCTTTTTTAAGTGATTTAAGCTGCTTTGCTACACCGTGGATATCTACTTCTATGTTTCTTATCTTCGTAGTTGTTCTTGATTGCAATTCTGGAATATTTAATTTGTCTTCTTTGGTGAAGGAGTTTCGGAAAACAGTGTTTAATAACTCTGCTTCGGTGGCACTGTCATCAGTGACTTCACACTTGTTCTCGCGCAGTGAAGGTATTGATTGCATCTTACCACTGGTGTGCTTTATACACTCCTGGAAATGGAAAAAAGAACACATTGACACCGGTGTGTCAGACCCACCATACTTGCTCCGGACACTGCGAGAGGGCTGTACAAGCAATGATCACACGCACGGCACAGCGGACACACCAGGAACCGCGGTGTTGGCCGTCGAATGGCGCTAGCTGCGCAGCATTTGTGCACCGCCGCCGTCAGTGTCAGCCAGTTTGCCGTGGCATACGGAGCTCCATCGCAGTCTTTAACACTGGTAGCATGCCGCGACAGCGTGGACGTGAACCGTATGTGCAGTTGACGGACTTTGAGCGAGGGCGTATAGTGGGCATGCGGGAGGCCGGGTGGACGTACCGCCGAATTGCTCAACACGTGGGGCGTGAGGTCTCCACAGTACATCGATGTTGTCGCCAGTGGTCGGCGGAAGGTGCACGTGCCCGTCGACCTGGGACCGGACCGCAGCGACGCACGGATGCACGCCAAGACTGTAGGATCCTACGCAGTGCCGTAGGGGACCGCACCGCCACTTCCCAGCAAATTAGGGACACTGTTGCTCCTGGGGTATCGGCGAGGACCATTCGCAACCGTCTCCATGAAGCTGGGCTACGGTCCCGCACACCGTTAGGCCGTCTTCCGCTCACGCCCCAACATCGTGCAGCCCGCCTCCAGTGGTGTCGCGACAGGCGTGAATGGAGGGACGAATGGAGACGTGTCGTCTTCAGCGATGAGAGTCGCTTCTGCCATGATGCCAATGATGGTCGTATGCGTGTTTGGCGCCGTGCAGGTGAGCGCCACAATCAGGACTGCATACGACCGAGGCACACAGGGCCAACACCCGGCATCATGGTGTGGGGAGCGATCTCCTACACTGGCCGTACACCACTGGTGATCGTCGAGGGGACACTGAATAGTGCATGGTACATCCAAACCGTCATGGAACCCATCGTTCTACCATTCCTAGACCGGCAAGGGAACTTGCTGTTCCAACAGGACAATGCACGTCCGCATGTATCCCGTGCCACCCAACGTGCTCTAGAAGGTGTAAGTCAACTACCCTGGCCAGCAAGATCTCCGGATCTGTCCCCCATTGAGCATGTTTGGGACTGGATGAAGCGTCGTCTCACGCGGTCTGCACGTCCAGCACGAACGCTGGTCCAACTGAGGCGCCAGGTGGAAATGGCATGGCAAGCCGTTCCACAGGACTACATCCAGCATCTCTACGATCGTCTCCATGGGAGAATAGCAGCCTGCATTGCTGCGAAAGGTGGATATACATTGTACTAGTGCCGACATTGTGCATGCTCTGGTGCCTGTGTCTATGTGCCTGTGGTTCTGTCAGTGTGATCATGTGATGTATCTGACCCCAGGAATGTGTCAATAAAGTTTCCCCTTCCTGGGACAATGAATTCACGGTGTTCTTATTTCAATTTCCAGGAGTGTATATGACCAGAATCTCTTTGGGTTTTCTACCAGATTCCGAGACAGAATTTCGTTGTGGAAATTATTATAAGCATCTCGCATTGAAGTACGTGCTATGTTTAGAACTTCTGCAAAACTTTGCCAATCTTGGGGATTTTGCGTTCTTTTAAATTGGGCATGCTTTTTTCGTTGCTTCTGCAACAGCGATCTGACCAGTTTTGTCTACCATGGGGGATCAGTACCATCACTTATTAATTTATGTGGTATATATCACTGAATTGCTGTCGACACTATCTCTTTGAAATCATTCCACATCTTTTCTACGCTTACGTGATCAGATTGGAAGGAGTGGAGACTGTCTCTTAAAAAGGCGTTAAGAGCATTTTTATCACCTTTTTTAAATAGATGTACTTTGCGTTTCTTTTTGCTGGTTGTGGGTGTTACGGTATTCAGTCTAGCAGCAACTGCCTTGTGGTAGCTAATCCCTGTATTCGTCATGATACTCCGTATTTGTCCAGGATTATTTGCTGCTAAGAGGTCAAAACAATTTTCTGAGAAAGCATTCAGTACAGTTTCGGATGATGTTTTGTGCTTGCCGCCGGCTTTGAACGTATAATTTTTCCAGCATATCGAGGGTTGTATGAGTGGGGTACCCATTTGAAATGCGACTCAAGTTTTCTTTCAACTGTTCAGCAACTATATCTTCTGAGTCGGGGGTTCGGTAAAACGATCCAATTAATAGTTTAGTCCGACTGTCAAGTATAACGCCTACCCATACTATTTTGCAGGAACTATCTACTTCAATTTCACTACAAGACAAACTACTTCTGACAACAATAAATACTCCACCACCAACTGTATTTAATGTATCCTTTCTGAACACTGTTAGATCGTTTGAAAAAATTTCGGCTGAACTTATTTCCGGCTTTAGCCATCTTCCTGTACCTATAATTATTTGAGCTTCAGCGCTTTCTATTAGGGCTTGGCGCTCTGGTTCTTTCCCAACACAACAAATTTATTTCCTATAACAGTTACATCGATTAGAAATGACAATGAATGAAATTTACATTTCTTTTAATTGATGAGGGAAAGACCTTGATATTTGATTTTTTTTAATCTTATGGGGCTTAACTGCTAAGGTCATCAGTCCCTAAGCTTACACACTACTTAAGCCAAATTATCTAAGGACAAACACACACACACACACACACCCGAGGGAGGACTCGAACCTCCGCTGGGACCAGCCGCACAGTCCATGACTGCAGCGCCCTAGACCAGTCGGCTAATCCCGCGCGGCATGATATTTGACACGATTGATGCAGCGTTATGATGAATCTCTTTTTCGAACGAAGTTTAAATTGACAGCAACATGTATTTTGTGACTACTTTATTCGCACGTTAAGCACAGGCACACTGCATATAAATGAGTAAGACTTATTTTGTTTTTCACTAAATTATCAGTGTCTGGTACCACATTCTGAGAACTGCTAATTCAAAGATAAGCTTTTAACCTAAAGTCTGTTAGTGAGTTTTTGTGTATTGATTTCGTTCATTGCGACATCCACACTACTGGCCAATAAAATTGCTAACCACGAAGATGATGTGCTACAGACGCGAAATTTAACCGACAGGAAGAAGATGCTGTGATATGTAAATGATTAGGTTTTCAGAGCATTCACGCGAGGTTGGCGCCGGTGGCGACACCTACAACGTGCTAACATGAGGAAAGTTTCCAACCGATTTCTCATACACAAACAGCAGTTGACCGGCGTTGTCTGGTGAAACGTTGTTGTGATGCCTCGTGTAAGGAGGAGAAATGTGTACCATCACGTTTCCGACTTTGATAAAGCTCGGATTGTAACCTATCGAGATTGCGGTTTATCGTATCGCGACATTGCTGCTCGCATTGGTCGAGATCCAATGACTGATAGCAGAATATGGAATCTGTGGGTTCAGGAGGGTAATACGGAACGCCGTGCTGGATCCCGACGGCCTCGTATCACTAGCAGTCGAGATGACAGGCATCTTATCCGCACGGCTGTAACGGATCGTGCAGCCACGTCTCGATCCCTGAGTGAACAGATGGCGACGTTTGCAAGACAACAACCATCTGCACGAACAGTTCGACGACGCTTGCAGCAGCATGGACTATCAGTTCGGAGACCATGGCTGCGGTTATCCTTGACGCTGCATCACAGACAGGAGTGCCTGCGAGGGTGTGCTCAACGACGAACCTGAGTGCACGAATGGCAAAACGTCATTTTTTCGGATGAATCCAGGTTCTGTTTACAGTATCATGATGGTCGCATCCGTGTTTGGCGACATCGCGGTGAATGCACATTGGAAGCGTGTATTCGTCATCGCCATACTGGCGTATCACCCGGCTAGATGGTATGGGGTGCCATTGGTTACACGTCTCGGTCACCTCTTGTTCGAATTGACGGCACTTTGAACAGTGGACGTTACATTTCAGATGTGTTACGACCCGTGGCTCTGCCCTTCATTCGTTCCCTGCGAAACCCTACATTTCAGCAGGATAATGCACGACCGCATGTTGAAGGTCCCATACGGGCCTTTCTGGATACAGAAAATGTTCGACTGCTGGCCTGGCCAGCACATTATCCAGATCTCTCACCAACTGAAAACGTCTGGTCAATGGTGGCCGAGCAACTGGCTCGTCACAATATGCGAGTCACTACTCTTGATGAACTGTGGTATCTTGTTGAAGCTGCATGGGCAGCTGTATCTGTACACGCCATCCAAGCTCTGTTCGACGCAATTCCCAGGCGTATCAAGGCCGTTATTACGGCCAGAGGTGGTTGTTCTGGGTACTGATTTCTCAGGATCTATGCACCCAAATTGCGTGAAAATGTAATCACATGTCAGTTTTAGCATAATATATTTGTCCAATGAATACACGTTTATCATCTTCATTTCTTCGTGGTGTAGCAATTTTACGGCCAGTAGTGTACATGTGCGTCAACTCTCCGCAAGCCACCTGAGGGTGTGTAGCGGAAGGGACTTGTGGTACCACTAACTGATCATCCCTTTCCTGTTCTACTAGCGAACGACACGTGGGAAAAATGATTGTCCGCAACACTCTGTATTTCTCGAATACCCTCGTCGTCGCCATTTCGCGAGTTGTACGAGGTGCATTCAAGTTCTAAGGCCTCCGATTTTTTTTCTCCGGACTGGAAAGAGATAGAAAAATGCGCATTGTTTTAAAATGAGGCCGCGTTCATTGTCAATATGTCCCAGAGATGGCAGCACTATAAGGCAGATGGAATTTTACTGCCAGCGGCGAGAATGAGAACTGTTTTAAATACTTAAAATGGCGACGTTTTCCTTACTTGAACAGCGTCCAATCATTCGTTTTCTGAATTTGCGTGGTGTGAAACCAATTGAAATTCATCGACAATTGAAGGAGACATGTGGTGATGGAGTTATGGATGTGTCGAAAGTGCGTTCGTGGGTGCGACATTTTAATGAAGGCAGAACATCATGTGACAACAAACCGAAACAACCTCGGGCTCGCACAAGCCCGTCTGACGACATGATCGAGAAAGTGGAGAGAATTGTTTTGGGGGATCGCCGAATGATTGTTGAACAGATCGCCTCCAGAGTTGGCATTTCTGTGGGTTCTGTGCACACAATCCTGCATGACGACCTGAAAATGAGAAAAGTGTCATCCAGATGGGTGCCACGAATGCTGACGGACGACCACATGGCTGCCAGTGTGGCATGTTGCAAAGCAATGTTGACGCGCAACGACAGCATGAATGGGACTTTCTTTTCGTCGGTTGTGACAATGGATGAGACGTGGATGCCATTTTTCAATCCAGAAACAAAGCGCCAGTCAGCTCAATGGAAGCACACAGATTCACCGCCACCAAAAAAATTTCGGGTAACCGCCAGTGCTGAAAAAATAATGGTGTCCATGTTCTGGGACAGCGAGGGCGTAATCCTTACCCATTGCGTTCCAAAGGGCACCACGGTAACAGGTGCATCCTACAAAAATGTTTTGAAGAACAAATTCCTTCCAGCACTGCAACAAAAACGTCCGGGAAGGGCTGCGCGTGTGCTGTTTCACCAAGACAACGCATCCGCACATCGAGCTAACGTTACGCATCAGTTTCTTCGTGATAACAACTTTGAAGTGATTCCTCATGCTCCCTACTCACCTGACCTGGCTCCTAGTGACTTTTGGCTTTTTCCAACAATGAAAGACACTCTCCGTGGCCGCACATTCACCAGTCGTGCTGCTATTGCCTCAGCGATTTTCCAGTGGTCAAAACAGATTTCTAAAGAAGCCTTCGCCGCTGCCATGGAATCATGGCGTCAGCGTTGTGAAAAATGTGTACGTCTGCAGGGCGATTACGTCGAGAAGTAACGCCAGTTTCATCGATTTCGGGTGAGTAGTTAATTAGAAAAAAAAATCGGAGGCCTTAGAACTTGAATGCACCTCGTATGTGGGGAGATGTAATATGTTTTCCGACTCTTCCCAAAAAGCAATTTCTCGAAATTTCGGTGGTATACCTATCCGCTTTGCACAACGACTCTGCTGTAGCGTCTGACACAAGAGTTTGTTGAGCATGTCTGTAACGCTCTCGCGCTGACGAAACCATCCTGTGACGAAGCGCGCCACTCTTCGTTGGATCTTCTATATCTCTTCTATCAGTCTTACCTCGTAAGGGTCCGAGATTAATTCTTCATTGCGGAAATAAGTTACTCGCAGGAATATGTACGTGTAAACATCGAAATATCGATATAATCGTAGCAGCGGACTTTTGAAGTTGTGGGAATTTATGTAAAAGAAAACTTCTATACGTGTCTACAAAAATTATTCATTAGGTTGGTTCATAAGTTCGTAGCGTTTCTGTTTTGCTTGTTGGTATTTCGGTTGCTATGGGTTTATTTATCTATTGTAATTTTTTATTTGTAGTTCGCTGTTGCTATTTGAGTTTACATATTGTCAGTTTGTTATTTGAAGATAGGAACTGTGGACGCTAGAAAATGGGGTGGAGAAATCGGAACATTTCCGGCATATTCTTCTGTTGGAGTTCAATAGAGGAGTCACAGCAGTGTAGGCAGCCATAAACATTTGCGCCGCGTTTGGGGATAATGCCACTGAACACATCACGGCAAGAAAATGGTTTTCACGTTTTAAGGAGGATCGTTCTGACATTAGTGACCGTCCACTGTCAGGAAGAACTTCGGGCTTCTACATCTACGTCTACATCTACATGGAGACTCTGCAAATCACATTTAAGTGCCTGGCAGAGAATTCATAGAACCACCTTCACAATTCTCTATTATTCCAATCTCGTATAGCGCGCGGGAAGAATGAACACCTATATCTTTCCCTACGAGCTCTGATTTCCCTTATTTTATCTTTGTAATCGTTCCTCCCTATCTAAGTCGGTGTCAACAAAATATTTTCGCATTCGAAGGAGAAAGTTGGTGATTGGAATTTCGTGAGAAGATTCC
Organism: Schistocerca serialis cubense; assembly: GCF_023864345.2. Lineage (NCBI taxonomy): Eukaryota > Metazoa > Arthropoda > Insecta > Orthoptera > Acrididae > Schistocerca > Schistocerca serialis. The sequence continues at coordinate 385,438,777 of NC_064641.1, read as the reverse complement.
GTCGCAACGAAAAACGCCTTTCTTTTAATGATGTCCATCCCAAATCCTGTATCATTTCTGTGACACTCTCTCCCATATTTCTCGATAATACAAAACGTGCTACCTTTCTTTGAACTTTTTCGATGTACTCCGTCAGTCCTACCTGGAAAGGATCCCACACCCCGCAGCAGTATTCTAAAAGAGGACGGACAAGCGTAGTATATGCAGTATCCTTAGTACATCTGTTACATTTTCTAAGTGACCTGCCAATAAAACGCAGTCTTCGGTTAGCCTTCCCCACAACGTTTTCTGTGTGTTCCTTCCAATTTAAATTGTTCGTAATTGTAATTCCTAGGTATTTAGTTGAATTTACGGCTTTTAGATTAGACTGCTTTATCGTGTAACCGAAGTTTAACGAATTCCTTTTAACACTTATGTGGATGACCTCACACTTTTCGTTATTTAAGGTCAACTGCCGCTTTTCGCACCATTTCGATATTACTTCTAAATCGTTTTGCAGTTTGTTTTGCTCTTCTGATGACTTTATTAGTCGATAAACGACAGCGTCATATGCAAACAACCGAAGACGGCTGCTCAGATTGTCTCAGAAATCGTTTATATAGATAAGGAACAGCAATTACAACGAACTGTGACCTCTCTGACAGGAAATCACAGATCCAGTCGCATAACTGAGACGATATTCCATTAGCACACAATTTTACTACGAGCCGCTTGTGTGGTACAGTATCAAAAGCCTTCTGGAAATCTAGGAATACGGAATCAATCTGAAATCCCTTGTCAATAGCACTCAACACTTCATGTGAATAAAGACCTAGTTGTGTTTCACAAGAACGATATTTTCTAAACCCATGTAGACAGTGTGTCAATAGACCGTTTTCTTCGAGATAATTCATTACGTTCGAACACAGTATATGTTCTAAAATCCTGCTGCATATCGACGTTAACGATATGGGCCTGTCATTTAATAGATTACTCCTACTACCATTCTTGAATATTGGTGTGACCAGTGCAACTTTCCAGTCTTTGGGTACGGATCTTTCGTCAAGCGAACGATTGTATATGATTGTTAAGTATGGAACTAATGCATCAGCACACTCCGAAAGGAACCTAATTGGTACACAGTCTGGACCAAAAGACTTGCTTTTATTAAGTGTTTTAAGTTGCTTCAATTCTCCGAGCGTATTTATTTCTACGTTACTCATGTTGGCAGCTGCTCTCGACTCGAATTCTGGAATATTACTTCGTCTTCTTTTGTGAAGGCATTTCGGAAGGCTGTGTTAGTAACTCTGCTTTGGCAGCACTGTCTTCGATAGTATCTCCATTGCTATCGTGCAGAGAAGGCATTGATTGTTTCTTGCCGCTAGCATACTTCACTTGGCTCGACGGGTTCTTCGCCTCAAAAACATGTGATTTCTCAGTCGCGGAATCAAAAAGTTGCTCCAGTATTGGCGGACTATTGTAAGTAGTGAAGGAGAATGTATTATTGATGCCTAAAGTCTCTGTTATGTGTACCCGTTGTGTTCATTAAACTTACGGAAAAACGCTACGAACTTATGCACCAACCGAATAATTACGAAATTACTCAGCTGCCAGCCACACTGCTGGCCTATAAGTTCTAACTGTAGTTGGGCGCTGGCCGGGGTGGCCGACCGGTTCTAGGCGCTACAGTATGGTTCGAATCCTGCCTCGGTAATGGATGTGTGTGATGTCCTTAGGTTAGTTAGGTTTAAGTATTTCTGAGTTCTAGGGGACTGATGACCTCAGAAGTTAAGTCCCATAGTGCTCAGAGCCATTTGAACAATTTTTTTTGTAGTTGGGCATCCTTCAGTGACAAATTGACAGTGGGTGTTTGACCTTCGCTTTTAAGTTACTAACCCGGCCATAATGCTCTTTTCATCGATTTTAAAACAGCTACTCTCCACTTTTAAGTATTGCATCATTAAGTACACAGGCTTGCGATTAAGACTACAGAGAACTTAACATATTGTCACTGCTCTGAAAACAACGAACAGTTTTCATCTCCTCTGCAGAACATAAGGACGTCTGACAGGTGTATTCCACCGCGAGTGCACGCTACCAAGGCGGCAAGTGAGCGTGAACGCTCGTGCTACTGGACAGGCCTTCATGAGAGTGTGCTGCCCAGCAGTTCATGATGGACAGCAGCACTCCTACCACGGAGGAGACAACGGATTGCAGCAGCCGGATGTCGCCATTAGGTGGCGATGACTACATCCGTTCAATTTCTCTCTTTTTTTTTTTTTTTTTTTTTGTTGTATTAGCCAGCTGCTACAGGAGCTCAGCAGGAGCTGTATAGTATTATCCAGCTTCACCCTTCAGAGGCGCTGGCTAGCCTCTTTTACTTCATCAGCTTCCTGAATGAGCATTCTTTCGTTCTGAACACGACTTCTTGTAAAACGGTGCCCGAGCTCCCGGCTGACTCTTACTTCCCTCTATATGACATCGTTTTGCTGAGCCTAAGAAGAACATTCCATTGCACCTGACTGAGTCGTGTTCTTATACTATACTTGACTAGCTGATCACTGTAATGAGGTCTTAATTCTCTATAGATGGTTGCCTGGTCAGTTGAAGCCGCTCATCCTTGTATAAATTTAAGATCATGAAGAAATAAGTTTTATATTGTTTTTTATTTTTTGACCTTTCTCTGTAAATCTCGTGTTAGGCACGAGACTTCAGAAGTGCTTACTGTGCAGGCAAAAGAAGTTGAATTAATACTGTATCTATAAAAAACGAAATTTTAAGCACCAAAGCTCTTCCCTACAACATGTTATAGCCCTTTCAGACCCACTGGGTACAATTATGTACATTAAATTTTACTGTCGCTTTGTTGGAACAGGAACATTTCTCCCCAGTGGAAACCCCATTTGCACATTTCTGAATGTTTAGTCTTTTTATCACGTACAAATGCTGTCAACTGTTGGGCTTCAGTTTAAAAATATCAGCTAGTCAGCGTAGCAGCACACAGCAGACTTTGAACGCCAGAATATACAGAAGTGGCTGGTTAGCTACATTCCACTGTATAAATTATTATTATTATTGCTATATTGCATGATAATTAATGAATGAACAGTTTGTTTATTACAACAATGAACATTTCAAAATTAGTTATTATAGTCCATAGAAAGAAGCCAAGTGTACACAGAATATTTTGAGAACCGTTACATATTTTTGTATAAATCTTGCATCTAAAATCATTAAAAAATCACCTAAGGTCATCATAGCACACAAGAAAAATTTTCTTCCCCCAGGAAAATTCAGGTCTGAAAGGGATAAAAAACTTTTGACCCTGCTACTAAGATATTTCATTATGTATACATTGGTCTATCTCAATTGTCTTTTGTGATTTGCCACTGAAAGTGGTTATGGAACCCGATAAGTCTCCGGTATATCAAATTTAAAATTTTTAACGTATATACAACGCATCCAATGTGGTTAGTTTTACTAACATGAAGTTCCATCGATTTGTAGGAGTTCAGTACCTTTTTTTGTTTTATTTTTTTTATTTTTGATCATCAGTCCTCTGACTGGTTTGGTTCGGTCCGCCATGATTTCCTCTCCTGTTCTAACCTTTTCATCTCAGAGTAGCACTTGCAACTTGCGTCCTCAATTATTTGCTGGATGTATTCCACTCTCTGTCTTCCTCTACAGTTTTTGCCTTCTACAGCTCCCTCTAGTACCATGGAAGTCATTTCCTCATGTCTTAACAGATGTCCTATCATCCTGTCCCATCTACTTACTCGTGTTTTCCACATATTCCTTTCCTCTCCGATTCTGCACAGAACCTCCTCATTCCTTACCTTATCAGTCCAACTAATTTTCGACATTCGTCTGTATCACCACATCTCAAATGCTTCGATTCTCTTCTGTTTCGGTTTTCCCACAGTCCATATTTCACTAGCATACAATGCTGTTCTGCAAACGTACATTCTCAGAAATTTCTTCCTCAAGTTAAGACCGATATTTGATATTAGTTGGCTTCTCTTGGCCAGGAATGCCATTTTTGCCATTGCTAGTCTGCTTTTGATGTCCTTCTTGCTACGTCCGTCATTCGTTATTTCCTGCCTAGGTACCAGAATTCTTTAACTTTATCTACTTCGTGACCATCGATTCTGATATTAAATTTCTCGCTGTTCTCATTTCTACTACTTCTCATTACCTTCGTCTTTCTTCGATTTACTCTTAATCCGTACTCTGTACTCATTAGACTGTTCATTCCATTCAGCACATCATGTAATTCTTCTTACTTTCGCTCAGGATAACAATGTCATCAGCGGAAATCGTATGATTTTTTATATCCTTTCACCTTGAATTTTAATTCCACTCCTGAACCTTTCTTTTACTTCCATCATTGCTTCCTCGATGTACAGATTAAACAGTAGGGGCGAAAGACTACATCCTTGTCTTACACCCTTTTCAATACGAGCACTTCGTTCGTGGTCTTATTATTCCCTCTTGGCTGATGTACATATTGTATATGAGCCGTCTCTCCCTATAGCTTACCCCTACTTTTCTCAGAATTTCGAACATCTTGCACCATTTTACATTGCCGAACGCTATTTCCAGGTCGACAAATCCTATGAAGGTGTCTTGATTTTTCTTTAGCCTTGCCTGCATTATCAACCGCAACGTCAGAATTGTCTCCCTCGTGCCTTTTCTTTTCCTAAAGCCAAACTGATCGTCATCTAGCGCATCCTGAATTTTCTTTTCCATTCTGTATATTATTCTTGTCAACAACTTGGATGCATGAGCTGTTAGCTGATTGTCGATAATTCTCGCACTTGTCAGCTCTTGCCGTCTACGGAATTGTGTGGATGATGTTTTTTCGAAAGTCAGATGGTATGTCGCCAGACTTATACATTCTACACGCCAACGTGAATAGTCGTTTTGTTGCCACTTCCTCCAACGATTTTAGAAATTCTGATGGAATGTTATCTATCCCTTCTGCCTTATTTGATCTTAAATCCTCCAAAGCTCTTTTAATTTCTGATTCTAATACCGGGACCCCTATCTCTTCTGAATCGATTCCTGTTTCTTCTTCTATCACATCAGACAAATCTTCCCCCTCATAGAGGCTTTCAATGTATTGTTTCCACTTATAAGCTCTCTCGTCTGCATTTAACAGTGGAATTCCTGTTGCACTCTTAATGTTATTACCCTTGCATCCGAAGCTTGTTTTGGCTTTCTTGTATGCTGGGTCAGTCCTACCGACAATCATTTCTTTTTCGGTCTCTTCACATTTTTCATGTAGTCATTTCGTCTTAGCTTCCCTGCACTTTCTATTTATTTCATTCCTCAACGACTTGTATTTCTGTATTCCTGAGTCTCTCGGAACATTTTTCTACTTCCTCCTTTCATCGATCAATTGAAGTATTTCTTCTGTTGCCCATGGTTTCTTCGCAATTACTTTGTTTGTACCTATGTTTTCCTTCCCAACTTCAGTTGTCGTCCTTTTTAGGGATGTTCATTCCTCTTCAACAGTACTGCCTACTGAGCTATTTGTTATTGCTGTATCTGTATCCTTAGAGAACTTCAAGCGTATCTCGTCATTCCTTAGTACTTCCGTATCCCACTTCTTTGCGTATTTATTCTTCCTGTCTTAAACTTCAGCCAAGTCTTCATCACTACTATGTTGTGATCTGAGTCTATATCCAGTATCTGATTTCGCAATCTATGTCTGACCGTGATGTAGTCTATAAAACAGAATAGACAGGTATTAGGAACACTAGATCTTCCCACCTACTAGATAGAGGAAGGGATCTGATACGAGGTTTATTTTATATTATTTTGGGAGACATGCTCAGTCAATGTAACAAACATTGTTCCCATCTGTGGAGTAGATGTACCAAGAAAAATTACCCTAACTCACACGGTTCGAAATATGTGACACTGATTTGATGAACGTAGCAATGAGATAACATGTCTTTCTTGGTATTCACGGTCGACACATTTTATTTGATTCGAGTAATTGTGATCAGCTGGAAAAATAATTTAGGGCTACAATTCTCGCTTACCCTCCCCCCCCCCTCCCCCTCCCACCCGATACCCCCTGAATCATCTTCTCTCAAGGAACTAGTGAAGATTCTTCAAGAGGTTCAAAATGGCTGTGAGCACTATGCGACTTAACTTCTGAGGTCATCAGTCGCCTAGAACTTAGAACTAATTAAACCTAACTAACCTTAGGACATCACACACAGCCATGGCCGGGGGCGGATTCTTCAAGAGGAATAGTATAAAATGCATTTCACCTGTATTGAGAATCTGTATACATTGAGATCTGTTTGCATCGAGCTACACAGAGGATCAGGCTGTGAAGGATGTCACAGACGGGTATATACGTTATTAGGTCAGTGTACGTATTACTTTGTACTCATACGATACTGCGAGCATATACCGTGTAAAGGATGAGCCAGACAATAAGGGATTTTACTTTATTATATGAGCCTCAAACCGGTAACTTCATGTTTCCATTACGGCCAAGCCACGGCCGGCAGTGTTAGCTGCCTGTAAATTCTTTCGTCCCACGGTTTAGTAACAGCAAGTCAGCACCGATGAAGGGCACCTTGTTCACGCGCCTCTCTCATGTGCTGACGAGGTAACGCCACCCCAGGCGTCGCTTAGCAGGCAACGCTCTGGAAAGTTCCATGCCGCCCGCACGGTTTGCTCGGTCCTGACCAATCAGGGCGGAGGAAGCCACGTGGTGCGTCGAATATACCCGGCCGCCCGTCGCCGGGCCCGCTCTCTTGTATTCTTGCTGACCCGCGAGTCGGATGCGCGCCATGTAGCATTGAACATCTCCCGCTTCTCCCGGTGCTGCGGCACTGTGGACTTAGTTTTGGCAGACAACCACTTTCGGTAGCTTCGCGAACAATGTTCGCCAAATTGTAAGCTCTGGCTCACCCTCACCTCCCTAGGCCTATGTATCCCATTTCATCATGCTTTAGCCAATAAATGGCCTTTCTCTAAAAATTACTCTATTATTCCATAACGCCCACCGCCTGCCCATACGCGCCATCCTGTACAACCGACTGCACACTGTAGTGGAATCTTCGAGCAGTAGCGAGCTGCTTTTTGAAACATTTGTCCAAATAAACTGATCTTGTTAGAGTGGCTGTTTCCTTCTCCGTGCGTTTCTCTGCTCGTATGTTAGAGAGTCAGTTTAGCCCTCGCAGATCATACGGATGCGCGAAGCGCTGATCTCAGGCCGAGGCGGACCCTCTTTACCCACGTCAAGTTGGAAGCTCTTACAAGCAGATAATGGCGCAAAGCCGCAGCGCTCCTTCTCGACTGCTAAATATGACATTCCAGCCTAAGTCGTCCTGACACTTTAAGCCTGTTACAAAGATAAAGCCCGTGCTTACAGCGAGTGCAGTCTACAGCGGTTTGTGAGCCCTCTGCAAGAACGACGTACGAGCAGCATGTATGCCGTTGAACTAGATTCCTCAGTGACGTACCACGTAAAAACTAAAAAGAAGGTAGAAAAGTTTCATTTACGCATCGAAATAAATGAAAATAAATATAATAAAACAGCCGGTTCATTCGTTGAAATATAGTATCAGTCTTCAGCAAACAAGTACTCTTAAAGTATCATTGTTGAAAGTCCAGTAAAACATAAATCTACGACAGATAAGTAAGTCACCGAGAAGAAAATATTCACAGATATCATTCCCACGGAAAAGGGCCTGGCGAGTAACTGGGCAGAGGGTTTTTGCCACAATACATATGCGGATCATTCCACTTGAAGCAGCTTGCAACAGTGAAGGACAATAGCATCTCCGTTCGTAATATCTCATGTGTGAAAGTGTTGTGTACTTCGTGTCACATCTATTTTTTTCAGTTCTATAGTGACAAATGTCCATAGCAACCTGATAGTATCTTCATTTTACGAAGTATCTACTCGTTCGCTGTAAGTATTATGAACTTTTACAGTTAGTGTAACCAAGCGAAGATGTGTTCTCCTTAAAATAGTAAGCTTCATAGGGTGGCCCAGTTACTCCAGAAATCTTTAAGGAGCCAACTGCTTGGGGTATCTGGACCCACCTCGGGCGCCAGGAACAAAATTAAAAAGAAGAAACGACGACGTGCGGTCACCTGGAAACGTACTGGCCACAGAAATGTATCCACAGATCATCCCGACTGTGCTATCGATTATAGTTAGTTAGTTCAAATGGTTCAAATGGCTCTGAGCACTATGGGACTCAACTGCTGTGGTCATCAGTCCCCTAGAACTTAGAACTACTTAAACCTAACTAACCTAAGGACATCACACACACCCATGCCCGAGGCGGGATTCGAACCTGCGACCGTAGCAGCAGCGCAGCTCCGGACTGGAGCGCCTAGAACCGCACGGCCACCGCGGCCGGCTAGTTAGTTAGTTAGTTGGTTGCGTGTTCCATTGACCAATCGCACGGTACGGTAGCCGTTATGACGTGGAACGTGTCAAGATTTTTTAATATATATATACATATTACAATAAAGAGTTAAGGATTAAAATTTCTATTATTTACCCCATTACCTTAAATGGCACAAAATGCATATACTATATTTATAGATTTATTTATTCCTATTCAAGAATTCATCTATGGTATAGAAGGAGTTGTCAAGGAGATATGATTTCAATTTATTTTTGAAGCTATTACTGCTGTCTGTCAGATACGTTATTTCATCTGGTAATTTGTCGAAAATTTCTATAGCAGCATATTTTACCCCTTTCTGTGCCAAAGATTGGTTGAGTAAAGGGTAGTGTAAGTCTTTCTTTTTTCTGGTATTAGAATCATGAATGTCACTGTTGTTTTTAAACTGGTTCATGTTGTTGAGAACAAATTTCATTAGTGAGTAAATGTACTGTGAGGCTGTTGCAAGAATTCCCAATCTTTTAAAAAGATGCCTACAAGATGTGTGACTATGAACTCCACACATTATTCTAACCACTTCTTTTGAGCATTGAATACTTATTGACTAAATGTTGAGTTACCCTAAAATATTATTCTGTATGACATCAGACAGTGAAAGTATGCAAAGTATGTTAGCTTACTAATTTCTATATCCTCAAAATTGGCAATTATTCTGATTGCAAAAGTTGCTGAATCTAGTCGCTTTAGAAGATCTAAAATATGAATTTTCCAATTAAGATTCTCATCTTTGTGTACACCCAAAAACTTAATATGCTCTACCCTGACTTCCGTTGATGTGTTATATTTATTGAAGGAACTGTACTTTTTGCAGCAGAAAATTGGATGTACCGTGTTTTTTCAAGGTTTAGAGCAAGCCCATTTGCGGAAAACCAATTAACGACTTTTCCAAAGACTTTATTTGTATCATTTTCAATTGGAGTTTCTTTTACCGGATTAATAATGATGCTTGTATCATCAGCAAACAGTGTCAGTTCAGTTTCCTGTTTCAGATAGGAAGGGAGGTCGTTCACATATATCAAGAACAGAAGGGGACCCATGATTGAACCCTGTAGAAAACCTAATGTAATTTCACCCCAGTTAGATGAAGTGACAAACTTATTTAAATCACTTGACCCATATAAAGAAACTTTTTGCTTCCTGTTCTGTAGGTACGACTTAAACCACTCATATGCTATTCCATTTATACCATAGAACTGTAATTTCTGTAACATATATGTATATTGAATAAGCCGATATTTAACGTCGTCTCTTCCGAAGAATTATTCTCTGTATTTTGCAGGTTCGTATTTTCAAAAAGGACACGAAATTGTAGAATTTCGTCAGGGCGAAAAATAGTCCAAAGCTTCCTTCTCAGTTTGACTGTATTTGGTTTGAGCGTCGGTCAATTTTTTGGATGCAAATGCCATCGGCCTCGCAACGCCGTTGACCAGTTGCGAGAGGACCGCACCCACGCCATAGTTCGATGCATCAGCGGCGACGATGAGGGGTAGGGAAGGATCATAAGCGACCAGACAAGGATTGCGGGAGACAGCGAAATTGAGACGGGTGAAAGCCTACTCACACGCCGCATCCCATAACCAACGCACACCATTGAGCAATATCCCAGTCAGGGGCGCCGAAATTTCTGCGGGATGGGGTATAAAACGCTGATAGTACACTATTGGCCATTAAAATTGCTACACCACGAAGATGACGTGCTACAGACGCGAAATTTAGCCGATAGGAAGAAGATGCTGTGATATGCAGATGATTAGCTTTTCAGAGCATTCGCACAAGGTTGGCGCCGGTGGCGACACCTACAACGTGCTGACATGAGAAAAGTTTCCAACCGATTTCTCATACACAAACAGCAGTTGACCGGCGTTGCCTGGTGAAACGTTGTTGTGATGCCTTGTGTAAGGAGGAGAAATGCGTACCATCAAGTTTCCGACTTTGATAAAGGTCGGATTGTAACCTATCGATATTGCGGTTTATCGTATCGCGACATTGCTACTCGCGTTGGTCGAGATCCAATGACTGTTAGTAGAATATGGAATCGGTGGGTTCAGGAGGGTAATACGGAACGCCGTGCTGGATCCCAACGGCCTCGTATCGCTAGCAATTGAGATGACAGGCATCTTATCCGCATAGCTGTAACAGATCGTGCAGCCACGTCTCGATTCCTGAGTCAACAGATGGGGACGTTTGCAAGACAACAACCATCTGTACGAACAGTTCGACGACGTTTGCAGCAGCATGGACTATCAGCTCGGAGACCATGGTTGCGGTTACTCTTGACGCTGCATCACAGACAGGAGCGCCTACGATGGTGTACTCAACGACGAACCTGAGTGCACGAATGGCAAAACGTCATTTTTTCGGATGAATCCAGGTTCTGTTTACAGCATCATGATGGTCGCATCCGTGTTTGGCGACATCGCGGTGAACGCACATTGGTAGCGTGTATTCGTCATCGCCATACTGGCGTATCACCCGGTGTGATGGTATGGGTGCCATTGGTTACACGTCTCGGTCACCTCTTGTTCGCATTGATGGCACTTTGAACAGTGGACGTTACATTTCAGATGTGTTACGACCCGTGGCTCTACCCTCCATTCGATCGCTGCGAAACCCTACGTTTCAGCAGGATAATGCACGACGGCATGTTGCAGGTCGTGTACGGGCCTTTCTGAATACAGAAATGTTCGACTGCTGCCCTGGCCAGCACATTCTCCAGATCTCTCACCAACTGAAAACGTCTGGTCAATGGTGACCGAGCAACTGGCTCTTCACAATACGCCAGTCACTACTCTTGATGAACTGTGGTATCGTGTTGAAGGTGCAATTGCAGCTGTACCTGTACACGCCATCCAAGCTCTGTTTGACTCAATGCCCAGGCGTATCAAGGCCGTTATTACGGCCAGAGGTGGTTGTTCTGGGTACTGATTTCTCAGGATCTATGCACCCAAACTGCGTTAAAATGTAATCACATGTCAGTTCTAGTATAATATATTTGTCCAATGAATACCCGTTTATCATGTGCATTTCTTTTTAGTGTAGCAGTTTTCATGGCCAGTAGTGTAGTTGATTTGACTAAGGACGGACTGCAGTTCCGGCACTCTGATGGGAGGAGGTAGTTTTGAACCACCTCGACATACTCCTTAGAGGTGTGTAGGCCGCGGGCATCAATCATTAACCAGTGGTAACTGATCTCGCGCAAAATTCACACCTTTCCTTCCGGCAACTCAGATTAGCCTCGGAGAAAACCTGAAGCAGTCTGTCCAGCTTGTCCCGGAGGTCCACCGCAGACAAGCCATCGACGATGACATCGTCCAGATAATTTGCCACGCCAGGCACCTGACTTGTGAGCAGTTCCAAATAGTGTTGAAAAATGGAGGCCACATGGGGTAATGATGACTAGGATCTGCTGCACTCCTCGTCCAACGGCAGCTGCTAGTAAGCGTCTCGCAAATCAGTTTTGACGAGAACGCTTGAGCTTGCAAGACGTGGGAGTATGTCATCCACCGATGGAACAGGATATGCGTCGATGACGGACTGAGAATTAACCATAACCTTAAAATCTCCACAGATGCGTAAAGCACCGTTCGGTTTCTCGACTAACATGATAAGTGTAGCCCAGCGACTGTGTGCCATAGAAGAAAGGATGCCTTCGTCTTGCAAGCCGCGAAGTTCACCTGGAGCCTGTTGCGGAGGGCAGCGTGGGGCCCAGTGGGCCGTTAAAAAACGAGAGAGAAGCTGAACATGCGTGGTGAAGCCCTTCGCCCCTGGTGTGGAGGATGAGAACAACGTTTCGTATTTGCTGAGCAATGGAGCGAGGAGGGTATCCGAGGAGGGGATCGAAACCGCCTGTACAGCATCCTGCATTGACAAACCCAGACGACCGAAAATGTTCACACCCAGAAGATTAGTAGCGCCAGGAGAGCCACCACCAAATACTGAGTGATGAAGAAACGACCGTTGTAAGAAATCTGATGTAGGGTGTTTACTGAAACTACGCAAGGCGCGAGTATGGGGACAAAGCTGGCGAGCCCAAGCGTTGGTGTGTGGCACCAACAACAACAGAAACAGATGATGCCGTGTCAATTTGCAATACGCGAGACCTCCACGCTAAGAAGAAAACGGGCTCCCGACTGGGGAATGATGGAGAATACTTGTCCATCAATGGAATGCGAGGCTTCCAGGTCCTGAGGTGATGATTCGTGACGAGCCTGTGCGTCCGCAGGAGGTGTGGTATCTAGGCAATGTTTCTCCAAAGCCTGACACACAACGGCGATATGGTCCGTTCGGCTGCAAGCCGTACACCTTGCTCGCCGGTGGGGGCGCTCTGACCGTTGTTGAGTCCGGCAACAGTCCAGACATGATGGGAAACGGGCGAAAGACTTTCTGTCAAGGGATGTACCAACAGACCGACGAGACTCCCGCTCGGCGCTAGGCAAAATGTGAGCCCTGGAAACAGCGGGATCAAGATGCGGCAGTTGTTGCCGGTGAGACTGTTCAAACGCACGACTGATCGGCAGACAGGTGTCGAGGGACGGGTTTTGTAACTTCAAAATATCAGCCTGAAGATCCTCGTCTGTTGCGTGAAACACCACCGTATCCCGAATTAAAGAAGAGGCATAAGTCTGCTTGCAGGCAACGTTGGCGCACCGGAATTTGCAATCGCGGGAGAGACCCTGGAGCATCGTAATCCATTCCCGATGTGTCTGACGGAGGGACTTTCGGCAAGAAAAGAAAGCCTGATGGGCGGAGGTGATGTGTATTTGTGCGTCAAAATACTCAAAAAGGCAGCCCTTAATATGTGTAAAGGAGAGATCTCGAGTTGACTGTTCAGGGTTCAATTGTTGAACTAAACGATACACCTGTGGACATCAGTGGAACCACGTGCGAAGTGTTCAATTTACCCACAATGGAATAAACTTCATGAGCTACCTCTTGCAACGCTGGGGAGTGAGGGCGAAGTTCTGACCTTGTGAGCGCTGACTGAATCTGCTGTAGAGTTTCCACCAAAGACTGAAGAAGTTCCTCTGTCGAGGCCATTTCGTTCGAAAATGAAAATCCCATCCTTGTCACCAATAACTGCAGTGTCCTGCCGTCGGTGGGAAAGAACTAACGATTAAGTCTGAACGCACTTTATTATAACTAAAACGCCTTCTTGGCGTGCACTAATTTCCAAGTGCAAGAACAACAAAAAGCACAACAATTCTTGTGGTGGCAAAACCCAGATAAGATTACAAGACAATGAAACGGAAATGTAACCAAAATACTACTCTACACACGTACAAAGATACAACGTTCCACTGAATGCTACGGCGAGTGTCTACTATTCTAGAGCTGGCGTAGGTATTGGGCATAGTTTTCCTAGCTGTAGGTACACACTGCCAGTCTGAGACTGCGGGCGTGCTTGTAACGCTGATTCGGAGGAGTGCTACACGTAGTCACATTAGTTCCAATTGGTGGATCTCTGTCACATTGGTTTTCACTAAGTAGTTCCGTGCTTATGTGGAAAGTTTGTTGTTGTTTACATCCACTGGCGATGTTTCGATCTGAGCTCTTGAAGGGAGGTCGGGGAGGTCGGCAGCCTAACTTCCTTATCTGTTGTGCGGGCCCTCTAACTGATAAGGAGCCCCTACCACAGCCTTCAACTGTTTTTATTGTTTCTTTTAACTTCATAGCAGAAAACAATGAGATTCATAAACAGTGTTCCTTGCAGTACAAATCTCTTGTGTATATACCAGTAAGTTCCTCATTAACTGTAAGACAGTGCTGTGGAAAACTGATGACAATGTTTGTATTTCATGTATTCTCAGCTGAGGAAGCAATTATTGCGCTTATTAAGACAATGTAACCAGCAGATACATGCTATTTTAAAATGGAATTTGCATGTTACTGCTCTTGGTTGGAAATATTATTGAAAGATATTATATCAGAAATGCCTTATATTTTTCTACTGTTTGGGCTTAAGAAGTATATGTAATTCAGTACTGACTGCACTTAGGATTTTATAATGCATTCTTAATAGTTTTCGAATGTGTTTTGGAAATATTCTGTTGCTGAGAAATAAAATTTGCATCTCACTTTTCTCACTTAAAAATATTAATGAAAAAGTAATGACACTAGATGTGCTCTGGGTTTTGTTTTGTCTGAAAATTATATACATGAGTTTAGGGTATGTTTCGGGAATTTGAGGATATTTGTGTTTGTTTTAAAATACTTGATGGAACGTAGGAAGTGAGACTTGTTGGTTTGTTAATGTAACATTACAGGAGTATAATCAGCAATTTAATGTGAGTATATGGAATATAGCCACAAGGGGCTATGATTATTACGAAAGCACGGAAGAATTAATAATTTTGTTGTAATTGGAGAACTTTGCTTGGAGGTTGAAGTAAGGAAACAACATTCATCTACTACCTTCATTAGTTTTTAAAATAGACATAGTGGTTAGAGGCGAGATTGTTTTCCAGACCACATTTCTGAGAAAATTTTTTGAAAACTGTCATACGTGAAAGCTGTCTAATTCATGCATAATTTTTGTGAGCAAACTGTATTACAGTTAAAAAATAAAATGAGGAAGAAGTGGAAAGTATTTGAATATGCAATGGATGATTGTAATTTGAATATTGGTGCACTATGATCAGAATTTTTTCCAATGTGGAGATAATAGATTGAGAATCATATTGTAATGTTCGAATTTCCTTGGAGTGTTAAGATGCGATGTTGAGGTCTACGTATATTGTGATGTTTGGGTTTCTTTCTTCTTATTATAACATATTGTATTCGTGAAATGTGATAATGTTGCATTGAGATGAGATATAAGTTGTAACGAAGTGTAGGGGAATAATGATGATGTTGATGTAGAGGATATTGTAACTGATGAAGATAGGGTTAAGGAACTTGATTCTGAATTGTGAGGTGTTACGTTCATCTGTGTCATGTAGTATGTGCTTGTAGCTGATGATGCAGCTGATGATGTATTCACTGTTAGTCTGATGGCTGCAAGAAAAACGTGTGGGTTACGTCTAATGAATTTGTAATAAAATATGTTTTCAGATAATGAAAATGGTATGAATAAAGCGGAGTATTTACAAATGAACGTTTGTTGGAAAAAAGTTGTATTATAAGCTTAAGTGATTTCCTAGTGTGTCAATTTTAATTATTATTACATGCGAAATGAGTTATGTTTTCACTGCCTGCTTTACTAAAAAGATCTGTGCAAAATAAAAAAAATTAGATGATTGTCGTTCTCCTGGAATTATGCAACAGAGGTATTAGGATTATTACTTCCAGCGAGGAGCTTCATCTGCACAGACATTCGGCGCAAGGATAAAGGGGAGCGGTCGTTTCCAGGCCGTAAGCGCCGGTCGTTATCTGCTTACTCGCAATGTCGAGCTCTGGCTCTTAGTCGCCTCATTGCTAATCTCTTAAAAACCAGCTAATGGAGGAGCGTTTTGCGTTCCTTGCCCGACGGACTGTGGACGCCGACTTTTTAACGACACCCCCTGTTTTTGTCTGGCTCACCAATCCTCCTAACGAATCCATTTCCGTCAACATTCCCGCTCTGCTGTCGTCCTAAGTCTTCCACATGACTCTGTGCTACAACCGCTGCTTAAAAACATTTTTTCGCCTTAAATATGAGAGGTGGTCATAAAGATTTAATCATTACCTAGAACATCAAAAGCTACAGCCATGAAATTTGGCGCTGGTGTGAGTCTTTCTCTTTCGTATTCACCCTTCAGTGAGACATATTGTTCCCAATGATGACAGATTTGGAGGAGATCTTCTTTGTAGAAGTTTGCATTTGTCTGTTCAGAAAACGTCTCACCTTGAAAAATCTCCTCTTCCTAGTTCTATAAATGCCAGCCACGCAATGGTTTCTTCATTCAAGGAAAGAAGAAGTTAATGGGCGTCATGTGAGACGAACGCGGCAGTGATGCAAAATTTGATACCTTGTAGGAGCAGCATTTGTGACTGAGTCCAATGCAAAATGGGATGTGTTTGTCCCTTTGGGACGACGTTGGGTTCTATGGCAGAAATACAGATTGAAAAACGCATACACTAGTAAAAGTTTAAAATACACTGAGGTGCCAAACGTCATGGAATACCTCCTAGTATCGTGTCTGACCTCCTTTTGCCCAGCTTAGAGCAGAAACCCGACGTGGCATGGGCTCAACAAGTCTTTGGAAGTCCCCTGCAGAAATATTTAATTTATACTACCCCTATAGCCGTCCATAATTGTGAAAGTGTTGCTGGTGCAAGCTATTCTGCATGAATTGATCTCTCTTCCACAGTCGTCTAGGGTCCAACTGATATGATCATGGCCCCAGGAAAGACACTACATCTACATCTACATGTTTACTCTGCAAATCACATTTAAGTGCTTGGCAGAGGGTTCATCGAACCACCTTCCCAATTCTCTATTATTCCAATCTCGTATAGGCGCGGAAAGAACGAACACCTATATCTTTCCGTACGAGATCTGCTTTCCCTTATTTTATCGTGGTGATCGTTCCTTCCTATGTAGGTCGGTGTCAACAAAATATTTTCGCATTCGGAGGAGAAAGTTGGTGATTGGAATTTCGTGAGAAGATTCCGTCCAAACGATAAACGCCTTTCCTTTATCGATTTCCAGCCCAAATCCTGTATCATTTCTGTGACACTTTCTCCCATATTTCGCGATAATACAAAACGTGCTGCCTTTCTTTGAACTTTTTCGATGTACTCCGTCACTCCTATTTGGTAAGAATCCCACACCGCGCAGCAGTATTCTAAAAGAGGGCGGGCAAGTGTAGTGTAGGCAGTCTCCTTAGTAGGTCTGTTACATTTTCTAAGTGTCCTGCCAATAAAACGCTGTCTTCGGTTAGCCTTCCCCAAAACATTTTCTGTGTGTTCCTTCCAATTTAAGTTGTTTGTAATTTTAATACCTAGGTATTTAGTTGAATTTACGGCTTTTAGATTAGACTGATTTATCGTGTAACCGAAGCTTAACAAGTTCCTTTTAGCACTCACGTGGATGACCTCACACTTTCGTTATTTAGGGTCAACTGCCACTTTTCGCACCAGTCAGATATTTTTTCTAAATCGTTTTGCAGTTTGTTTTGATCTTCTGATGACTTTATTAGCCGATAAACGACAGCGTCATCTGCAAACAACCTAAGACGACTGCTAAGATTGTCTCCCAAATCGTTTATATAGATAAGAAACAGCAAAGGGCCTATAGCACTACCTTGGGGAACGACAGATATCACTTCTGTTTTATTCGACGACTTTCCGTCAATTACTACGAACTGTGGCCTCTCTGACAGGGAATCGCAAATGCAGTCACATAACTGAGACGATATTCCATAAGCACGCAATTTCACTACGAGCCGCTTGTGTGGTACAGAGTCAAAAGCCTTCCGGAAATCCAGAAATACGGAATCGATCTGAAATTCCTTGTCAATAGCACTCAAAACGTCATCCGAATAACGAGCTAGTGTTGTTTCACAGGAAAGATGTTTTCTAAACGCATGTTGACTGTGTGTCAATAGACAGTTTTCTTCGAGGTAATTCATACTGTTCGAACACAATATTTGTTCTAAAATCCTGCTGCATATCGACGTTAACGATATGGGCCTGTAATTTAGTGGATTACGCATACTACCTTTCTTGATATTGGTGTTACCTGTGCAACTTCCCAGTCTTGGGTACGGATCTTTCGTCGAGCGAACGATTGTATATGATTGTTAAGTATGGAGCTAACGCATCAGCATACTCCGAAAAGAACCTAATTGAAACGCAGTCTGGACCAGAAGAGTTGCTTTTATTAAGTGATTTAAGTTGCTTCACTACTCCGAAGATATTTACTTCTACGTTAGTCATGTTGGCAGCTGTTCTCGATTCGAATTCAGGAATATTTACTTCGTCTTCTTTTGTGAAGGCATTTCGGAAGGCTGTGTTTTAGTAACTCTGCTTTGGCAGCACTTTCTTTGATTCTATCTCCATTGCTATCGCGCAGAGAAGGCATTGATTGTTTTTTGCCGCTAACATACTTCACACACGACCCGAATCTCTTTGGATTTTCTGCCAGATTTCGAAACAACGTTTCGTTGTGGAATCAGTTATAGGTATGTCGCACTGAAGTCCGCTCTAAATTTCGAGCTTTTGTAAAAGATCGAAATCTTGGGGATTTTGCGTCCGTTTAAATTTGGCATGTTTGTTTCGTTGGTTCTGCACCAGTGTTCTAACCTGTTTTGTGCACCAAGGAGGATCAGCTCCGTCGTTTATTAATTTAATTGGTATAAACCTCTCAATTGTTGCCCATACTATTTCTTTCTGGTCTACACTTATACTATTAATTTGGAATGAGTGGACATTGTCTCCCAGGAAGGCGTAAAGTGAATTTTTCTCTGCTTTTTTGAATACATATAGTTTTCGCTTATTTTTCAGGGATTTAGGGATTACAATATTCAATATCGCTACGACAACCCTGTGTTCACTAATCCCTGAATCGGTTTTGATGCTCGTTATTAACTCAGGATTATTTGTTGCTAAGAGGTCAAATGCGTTTTCACAACCGCTTACTATTCGCGTGGACTCATGAACTAACTGCTCGAAATAATTTTCAGAGAATGCGTTTAGCACAATTTCGGATGATATTTTATGCTTACCTCCGGAATTAAACATGTATTTTCGCCAACATATCGAGGGTAAATTAAAGTCACCACCAACTATTATCCTATGAGTCGGGTGCGTGTTTGAAATAAAACTCAAGTTTTCTTTGAACCTTTCAGCAACTGTATCATCTGAATTGGGATGTCGGTAAAAGGATCCAATTATTATTTTATTCCAGTTGCCAACAATGATCTCTGCCCCTATTAACTCACTGGAAGTATCTACTTCAATTCCGCGACAAGTTAATCTACTTATGACAGCAACAAACACGGCACCGCCAACCGTGTGTAGCCTATCCTTTCGGAACATCGTTAGGTTCTTCACAAAAATTTTGGCTCAGCTTATATCCGGCTATAGCCAGCTTTCAGTGCCTATAAAGATTTGATCATCAGTGCTTTTTATTAGCGCTTGGATCTCTGGTACTTTCCCAGCACAGCTACGACAATTTACAACTGCTACAGGCTATGTTGTAATGTTAACAAAGACACTCGCGTCGGTCGTTTGCTGTCATAGCCTATTAACGCCGCATTTCCCCTCCTTGTCCTCACGTATACGTTCGTCGTACGTCCTTCATTGATTTCTGCGGTTATGTCAAACAGTGTTGCTCGTCTGGTAGCACTGACAACTCTACGCAAACGCCGCTGCTCTCGGTCGTTAAGTGAAGGTCGTCGGCCACTGTGTTGTCTGCGGTGAGAAGTAATGCCTGAAATTTGGTATTCCGGGCACACTCTTGTCACTGTGGATCTCAGAATGTTGAATTCTCTAACGATTTACGAAATGGGATGTCCCATGCATCTAGCTCCAACTACCATTCCGAGTTCAAAGTACTTTTTTGCAGTAAGTTCCTATGGGGCCAAACTACTGAGGTCATCGGTCCCTAGACTTACACACTACTTAATCTAACTTAAACTAACTTACACTAACAACAACACACATACCCATGCACAAGGGAGGACTCGAACCTGCGACGGGGGGAGCCGCGTGAACCGTGGCAAAGCGTCTACACCGCCCGGCTACCCCGCGTGGGAAGTTCAAAGTATGTTAATTCCCGTCGTACGGCCATAATCACGTAGGAAACCGAACCTTTTCACCTAAATAATCTGAGTATAAATGACAGCTTCGCCATTGCACAAACCTTTTATATATGTGCACTCGATAAGGTATTATCAGCAGCAGCAGAAAGAGGTGTAACGTGATTCATTATGAATAGGAAGGTAGGGCAAAGAGTGAGTTACTATGAACAGTTCGGTGATAAGGTTGTTCTTATCAAAATTGACAGCAAACCAACATCGACGACAATAGATCATGTATACATGCCTACGTCGCAAGTAGAAGAGGAAGAGACAGATAAAGTATATCAGCATATAGATCAGGTAATTCAGCTCGTAAAGGGAGTTGAAAATCTATGTCATGGAGGATTGGAATGCGGTTGTAGAACGAGTAGAGGAAATGGTTACGGGACACTCTGGGCTTGGCAATAGGAATGAGAGGGGAGAAAGACTAATTCAGTTCTGCAATAAATTTCATCTGGTACTAGAGAATACCCTGTTCAAGAATCACAAGAGGAGGGGGTAAACTTGGGAAAGACCAGGAGATAGGGGAAGATTCCAGTTAGATTACATCATGGCGAAGCAGAGATTCCGAAATCAGATACTATATTGTAAAGCGTACCTACGACCAGACGTAGACTCAGATCACAATTTAGTAATAATGAATAGACTGAAAAATAAGAGACTAGTCAGGAAGAATAAGTGTGCAAAGAAGTGGGATATGGAAGTACTAAAGAATGAAGAGATACGCTTGAAGTTCTCTGTGGCTGCAACGATGAAAAGCTCAGCAGTCAATTCAGTTGAAGAGGAATGGACATCTCTAAAAAGGGCAATCATGTAAGCTGGAAAGAGAACATAGTTGCAAGGAAGATAACTGCGGACAATAGAAAAAATTCTTCAGTTGATCGACGAAGAAGGAAGTACCAACATTTTCAGAATAATTCAGGAATACAGATATACAAGTCACTTAGGAATGAAATAAATGGGAAGGGGTAGGAAGCTAATGCGAAATGGCTGCATGAAAAATATGAAGAAGTCGAAAAAGAATTGATTATTGGAAGGTCTCACTCAGAATGCGGAAAAGGTGAAATTAAAAGCAAGGATGACAGCATTAAGAGTGAAGTGCAAATTCCGCTGTTAAATGCAGAGGAGAGAGAGAATAGGTGGAAAGAGTACATTGAAGGACTCTATGAGGGGGAGAGCTTGTCTGATGGCGTGAAAGTAAAAGAAACGGAAGTCGGTAGGAAGAGACAGGGTATCCAGTATTAGAATCAGAATTTAAAAGAGCTTTTAAAGACTTGGGATCTAATAAGACAGAAGGGTGGGTGAAATTCCATTGGAATTTCTAAAATCATTGGAGGAAGTGGTAACAAAACGGCTGTTCACGTCGGTGTGCAGAATGTATGAAACTGGCGGTGTACCATCAGTCTTTCCGAAAAACATTATCTGCATGATTCCGAAGAAAGCAAGAGCCGACAAGTGCGAGAATTAACTCACAATCAGCTTAACAGCTCGTGCATCCAAATTGCTGGCAAGGATAATATACAGAAGAATGATCTGTTAGATGATGATCAATGTGGCTTTAGGAAAGGTAAAAGCAACAGAGACGCACTTCTGACTTTGCGGTTGATAATGGAAGCAACACTGAAGAATAATCGGGACACGTTCATTGGATTTGGCTACTAAGAAAAGCGTTCGACAACGTAAAATAGTTCAAGATATTCGAAATTCTGAGAGAAACAGTGGTACGCAAAGGGGAAAGAAGGTATGTACGAGTACCAGGAGGGAACAATAAGACTGGAAGGCGAAGAACGAAGTGCTCGGATTAAAAAGTGTGTGACACAGGGTTATAGTTTTTTGCCCCTATTGTTCAATCTATACGTCGAAGAAGCAATGACGGGAATAGGAGAAACGTTCGAGAGAAGGATTAAAATTTGTGGTGAAAGGACATCTACTATAAGATTCGGGGATGACAGAATTACAGGATCTGCTGAATGGAATGAACAGTCTAATGAGTACGGAATATGGATTGAGAAGAAACTGAAAAAAGACAAAGGTCATATGAACGAGCAGAAATGAAAAAAACCGAGAAACTTAACATTAGGACTTGTGGTCACGAAGTAGACAAAATCAAGGTATTCTGCTACAAAGGCAGCAAAATAATCTTTCATGGACAGAGCTAAGAGGAGATAAAAAACAGACTTGCACAGGCAAAGAGGGCTTTCCTGGCCAAGAGAAGTCTACTAGTATCAGATATAAATCTTAATTTGAGGAAGGAGTTTCAGTGAATGTAGGTTTGGAGCAGAGTATTGTATGGTAGTAAAACATGGACTATGGAAAAACCGGAACAGAAAGGAGTCGAAGCATTTCTTGCGTGGTGCTATAGACGAATAAGGTGGGGAATGAGAAGGTTCTGCGCAGAATCAGAGAGGAAAGGAATATGTGGAAAATACTGACGAGAAGAAGGGACAGGATGATAGGACATCTGTTAAGACATCAGGGAATAACTTCCGGCACAATCATTCCACTGAATCTGTTGGTATATATCCAGACAGTAGTAGTAGTTGTACGGGTACTGACGATGATGTTTGGTTTGTGGGGCGCTCAACTGCGCGGTCATCAGCGTCTGTGCAATGTCCCAACCTTTACGCAGTCCAATTTTAGCCACATTCACGAATGATGATGATGAAGATGATGAAATGAACACAGACATCCAGTAGCCGGGTAGAGAAAATCCCCAACCCGCATGGGAATCGAACCCCGGATCCCGTGATCCAGAGGCAGCAACGCTAGCCACTAGACCATGAGCTGCGGACTGTACAGGTATTGCTATTAACAAGAAGCCCTACTTGAGCTCTAATCACTATCTGATAACAAGCAGAGGCTTGAGTCTGTTACACTTGTACTCGCAGCTCTATCCCACATAAGCTGACTTCTGACATACATTAAAGACTGAGACAATGGAGACCCCGAACGCTGGGGACTCAAACTCCGTCGAGTCGAACTCCGGACTCGTGACAATGGAGATTCTAACGTCGGCGACTCGAACGCCGGCGATACGAACGCCCGCTACGATGGCCTCTTATCGGCGTGGTGTGTGGCGCTGACGGTGTCATTCCAAGGTGGGTTGTTCCTCAGGCAGGCTCTCTTCTGCACGTATCTCGCAGGTGGCGTAAGATGTGTCACCTCTATATTGTTTGGTGCATCTTCGTTCGTTCATTGTTAAAGCTGTGTGCCATGAGTGAAGTCGAGATTTGTCTCTTTTTTTGTTTCTTGCTCTGATACAGATCATGTAGAGCGAAATAGAAAACAGCGAGAGCATTTCCGTTTCATTGCTAGAGAAATTATTTTGTTTTAAATATTGCACAAAGCAAAGAAAATACGACCGTAAAATGTAAGCTCTGTCCGGGAAATAAAATTTTTAAGTCTGCCTAGAGTACGGCGTCCAACTTAAGGAATCATATGCAGGTAAGCAGTTACAATTTCAAAATGTTTTATGTAGTATTAAATTTGGAACACATGCCCCATCTATTGCCAAGTGATACCACAGTTTTCCGAGAATACGTCGCTAACCTAAGGAAACAATGTACTGTAACTGTCGCAATTACAATAAATGGCAAAATATAGGGTGAGTCACTAACTATTGCCACCTAGAATAACTCCGAAAGTATGATAGTAGCTGAAAAGTTTGTTGGACAAATTTTGCATGGGACAACGGGGCCATAATATTACGTTGGTGTTTTGTTGCTAGGTGGGGTCTCGTCGGAGATATAAAGGTCAACTTTGTTTTTTTAAACGGGATACACTGATAGCGGCTATCGAGACGAATCCAATGACGTGTAACAGTAAGGTGTTTGAAGGTCAACGAAGGTCAAAAAGGTGGCATGAGCGCCCATTTACAGAAGGTGTTCGAAGTGATGACCATTGGTATCAATGCAGTGCTGCAATCATGGATTGAGTGGTATTCCTTATCACATCGGCACTTATCGAAGCACATGCTCTGACAATTCTCTCTCGTATAATGTGCAAATAGTAGATATTCGCCGAATACGGCATATCCATCTAACATGCCCTTGACATGTAAACAGCATTCGACGGTTTCGCAATACAACACTGATAGGAACGGTAAAACTAGTATCGTCGAATCAAGCGAATGTGAATGATGTATTCCTTCGAAGAACAAGTCGATCTGCTTCTCATTTGTGGAGAATACCAACGAAATTCAGTGGGAGCTTGAGACTTATACAATGAAAGATATACTCAACGTACTAACCCCACACGTCGTACATGTAAATATGTGTATGATAAATTGAGAACAACTGGATCTTTAACGCATCAGAAACATATCCAGCAAAGGTAAGTTACTAACGAGGAAACGGAAATTGGTATTATCGCCACTGTGGTTCGAGATCCTTGGGTTAGTTAGCGTCAA
Organism: Schistocerca serialis cubense; assembly: GCF_023864345.2. NCBI lineage: Eukaryota > Metazoa > Arthropoda > Insecta > Orthoptera > Acrididae > Schistocerca > Schistocerca serialis. The sequence goes on along the minus strand of NC_064641.1, from coordinate 385,414,217 downwards.
ATCGCAAGGGAATCTGGCATGGGCCAGAGTAGTGCTGTTCGTTTTCTGCACCGCCATAAATATCATCCCTACCATATCAGTCTCCACCAAGAATTAACTGGTACGGATTGTATGAGTCGTATTGAATTCTGCCAATGGGCTCAACTTCCGATTCAGAGGGATGACACATTTATTAATTCGATTTTATTTACTGACGAGGCCACATTCACGAACCATGAAAATGTTAATTTGCATAATATTCATTATTGGGCAACTGAAAATCCATGTTGGTTGCGGCAAGTTGCACACCAAAAACCGTGGTCGGTGAATGTATGGTGTGGGATTCTGGAGGACAGTATTATAGGCCCCTATTTCATCGAAGGAAATGTTAATGGTAGGAAGTACACTACATTCCTGCAAGAAACATTAGGTCTGTTATTGGAAGAAATACCTTTAGGAACAAGGAACAGAATGTGGTATCGGCCGCGGTGGTCTAGCGCTTCTAGGCGCTCAGTCCGGAACCGCGCGACTGCTGCGGTTGCAGGTTCGAATCCTGCCTTGGGCATGGATGTGTGTGATGTCCTTAGGTTAGTTAGGTTTAAGTAGTTCTAAGTTCTAGGGGACTGATGACCACGGATGTTAAGTCCCATAGTGCTCCGAGCCATTTTTTAGAATGTGGTATCAACACGATGGGTGTCCGGCACATTTTTCACTGATGGCAAGAAATGAGTTGCAGAGACAATTCCCAAATCGTTGGATTGAACGCGGAGATGTGGCGTGGCCGGCTCGTTCGCCAGACTTGACGCCTGTGGAATTTTTCTTGTGGGGATTCGTAAAAGACATTGTTTATAAAGACGTTACAACTATACCTGAAGATATGCGAGAGAGAATTGTCAGAGCATGTGCTTCTATAAGTGCCGATGTGATAAGGAATACCACTCAATCCATGATAAGAAGATTGCAGCACTGCATTGATACCAATGGTCATCGCTTCGAACACCTTCTGTAAATGGATGTTCATGCCACCTTTGTGACCTTCTTTGACCTTCAAAGACCTTACTGTTACACATCATTGGATTCGTCTCGATAGCCAGAATCAGAAAATAAGTACCAAAATATAGCATCCCATCTAAACAAACAAAAAAAAAGTTGACATTCATATCTCTGAAGCGACTCACCTAGCAAATAGAAAAGAACTTCATATTACGGCTCCGTTGTCCCATGCAACTTTTGTCCCACTAACTTTTCAGCTCCTGTCATACTTTCGGAGTTATTCTAGGTGGCAATAGTTAGTAACTCACCCTGTATAATCATTTTACGAAAAATCGCACAATCTGTGTTTACATTGCAGAGGATTCATCCAACGAAGTTAACTGAAATGGAACAATCCCTGCAGCGAGGGAAGAAAGCATGGGCTTCAAACTGGAAGTACAGGTGCAAAGAAAACACAATCGACACCTTCCTTCGCAAATAGCGCTACCAACCGAAGCGCTTGGACTTGGTCTGCTATCCTGTCCAGCAGTTTTCAGTGGTAGACGAAAAGTTGTTTATAAAGTTAATAAAAGGTCGCCACCAAACAGGACAGTGATGCGTAGAAAGACTATTGCTGCATGACTGAAGAAAAGGTAAAATAACAAAAAAATTAAACTCATAGAAACTATCAAGAGCTGATGCAGTTACAATCACAGCACACTACTCAAAACATTTTAGTAGGGCTTTTCTTGCGGTTACCGTGCACTGGCTCGAAACGAAACACTAGGTAGAAAACCTGCTATGCTTGCTATAAAGAGGTTTGTGGCTCGCCATACATACTATGTTCTGGCTGCTGCTATTGAGAGCATGCATCGCGATTTTGATACACACATCAAAAAAAGGTTTGCATCACCTCGGTTCCGAGAGTTCCGAAACCTGTACAGAAAATTGGAATAAAGATCATCAAAAACATCGTTTACGCCGTTTTTAGTGCTCATGAAAACTACACATTGCATGTTGTACCACCACAGAGCGAGGCCTTCAGAGGTGGTGGTCCAGACTGCTGCACACACCGGTACCTCTGATACCCAGAAGCACGTCCTAGTGCCTGTATTCGTCGTGGCATACTATCCATAAGTTCATCAAGACACTGTTGGTCCACACTGTCCCACTCCTCAACGGTGATTCGGCGTAGACGCTTCAAAGTGACTGGTGGATCACGTCGTCCATAAACAGCCCTTTTCAATCTATGCCACGCACGTTCGATAGGATTCATGTCTGGAGGACATGCCGGCCACTCTAAAATGCTCAAATGTGTGTGAAATCTTATGGGACTTAACTGCTAAGGTCATCAGTCACTAAGCTTACACACTACTTAACCTAAATTATCCTAAGGACAAACACACACACCCATGCCCGAGGGAGGACTCGAACCTCCGCCGGGATCAGCCGCACAGTCCATGACTGCAGCGCCTTAGACCGCTCGGCTATGGCCACTCTAGTCGAGTGACATCGTTGTCCTGAAGGAAGCCATTCACAGGATGTGCACGATGGGGACGCGAATTGCCCTCCATGAAGACGAATGTCTCGCCAATATGCTGCCAATATGGTTGCACTATCGTTCGGAGGATGGCTTTCAGGTATCGCACAGCCGTTACGGCGCCTTCCATAACCACCAGCGGCGTACGTCGGCCCCACACAACGCTACCCCAAAACAGCAGGGAACCTCCACCTTGCTGCACTCGTTCAGCATGACCGGGTTGCCTTCAAAGAAGTCTACGACGATTGTCTGTTTGAAGGCATATGCGACAGTCATCGGTGAAGAGACCGTGATGCCTATCCCGAGTGGTCCATTCGGCATAATGTTGGGCCCATCTGTACCGCGCTGCATGGTGTCGTCGTTGCGAAGATGGACCTCGCCATTGACGTCAGGAGAGAAGTTGCGCATCACGCAGCCTATCGCGCACAGTTTGAGTCGTAACACGACGTCCTGTGGCTGCACGAAAAGCATTATTCAACATGGTGGCATAGCTGTCAGGATTCCTCCGAGTCATAATCCGTAGGTAGCGATCATCCACTGAAGTAGTAGCCCATGGGCGACTTGAGCGAGGCATTTCATCGACAGTTCCCGTCTCTCTGTATCTCCTCCATGTCCGAACAACATCGCTTTGGTTCAATCCGAGACGCCTAGACGCTTCCCTTGTTGAGACCCCTTCCTGGCACAAAGTAAGAATGCGGACGCGCTCGAACCGCGGTATTGACCGTCTACGCATGGTTGAACTGCAGACAACATGAGCTGTGCACCTTCTTCGTGGTGGAATGACTGGAACTGATCGGCTGTCGGACCCCCTCCGTGTAATAGACGTTGCTCATGCATGGTTGTTTGCATCTTTAGGCGGGGTTAGTGACATCAAATGGCTCAAATGGCTCTGAGCAGTATGGGACTTAACATCTGAGGTCATCAGTCCCCCAGGACTTAGAACTACTTAAACCTATCTAACCTAAGGACCACATCCATGCCCGAGGCAGGATTCGAACCTGCGACCGTAGCGGTCGCACGGTGCCAGACTGAAACGCCTAGAACCGCTCGACCACACCGGCCGGCGTTAGTGACATCTCTGAACAGTCAAAGGAATTGTGTCTGTGATACAACATCCACATTCAACGTCTATGTTCAGGAGTTCTGGGAACCGGGGTGATGCAAAACTTTGTTTGATGTGTGTATGTATAACAAAGTGGTGTCTTCAGCATGAGATTTTCACTCTGCAGCGGAGTGTGCGCTGATACGAAACTTCCTGGCAGATTAAAACTGTGTGCCGGACCGAGACTGCCTTTTGCGGGCAAGTGCTCTACCACCTGAGCTACCCTAACACGACTCACGACCCGTCCAACTCTGGGAACATCCCCCAGGCTGTGGCTAAACCATGTCTCCGGAATATCAGTCGGCCTTCAGCCGTGATACCGTGCGGACGGGCTCGGCGCGCCGAGCAGCGCTCCGCAGGCGTTGTTTGTTTCCCTGCTAGTGCGCGGTTGCGTCGTTGTATTGCCTTATAGTACCGGTACCTTCCTGCCATGGCCTTCTCACATCGACAACCTACAATCAAACTAAGGTTCAACGCATCGCACACGAGATCGAAGACCCATAAAACTGAACGGTTTCTTCCAGACATCGTGCACATAGAACCGCAAGAACTGATAGGCATTCATTTGTCTAGTGTATACAGCACAGTGTACCTCAAACTGATTGAAGAAGCGGCCTGCGTCAGTCTCCTCCAACGATCTGCAAATACCTTTCGCTTCTGAGACGCAGATGATAATGTGAACGTGGTAGCAGTTGACCAAGCTGGTCTGGGGGTGCGTACCGTGCGCATCTTTGAACTACCGTTCGAAGTTCCCGCCAACCTTGTCGTTGATGCGCTGCGGCCATATGGCACAGTTCTGAGCCACACAGAGGAGAAATGTAATACATTCGAAACGTACCCTGTCCTTAATGGTGTACGACAAGTGCGCATGGAACTTAAGAAGCACGTTGCACGTTCCATCCATTGTTTTCGTTGGCGGCTGCCGCCCAATTGTTATATATGACGGCCAACCGAGGACCTGCTAGGGCTGCGACCAGGAGGGCCATGTTAGAACTGAGTGTCTGCAGCGCCGCCTCGTTCAGGTGCCCCGCAGTGAACTTCCCTAACGATCCACGATGACAACAGCAGACCCATAGGCGTCTGCAGTGGAGGCAATAGTGTGCCCTTGACCCCCCCCCCCCCCCCCAACTGGGGTCTGGAATACAGAATTTTTAATTTTATACTGAGTGTATAATCGCCAATTCTCTGTGGTATAATACGGTTTTTGTGTCACCTCTTCAATTTAGTTCTTATACCGTAACATGTTTCGAAACTGACCAACTCATTATGTAATAAGAAAGCGGAATTCTATAGTCTTGCTCCCCCCCACCCCCCACCGAAAGAAATTTGTGAATTCCCGTGACAATACCAAACACATAAGTTCCAACTGCGTAATAAGATCCAGTGGCTGTGTCCTATGGTCACTGGTCAATCACCAAGCGTATGTTTTTACTTGAGGTTTAAACGACGAACACTCTTAAATCGCTTCGTCACACAGATAGCAAAATGGGATTTGCAGACTTAGCTTGACTCTGATTATGTTGTTTGTCCAGTACATCTGTGGTGATATTTCCCTGTACGTTTTTTTTAATATTATAAATAATTGTGTTAATTTAATCATGTTAATCTTTTATAACAATAATGTAACTTTCGTATCATCCACTCAATGTTAATTTTAGGAGGTTACCACTTAAATAAACCAAAAATAGTCTGTTTCTAGTGGTCTTTTAAATGCATTAAAAATGAAGGTAATGCTCCAGAAGACAGACTCATTGGGAAAAAACACTTCCAACGAAGAGTGGCGCGCTTCGTCACGGGATGGTTTCGTCAGCGCGAGAGCGTTACAGACATGGTCAACAAACTCTTGTGTCAGACGCTACAACAGAGGCGTTGTGCAACGCGGATAGGTTTACCACCGAAATTTCGAGAAATTGCTTTCTGGGAAGAGTCGGAAAACATATTACTTCTCCCCACATTCAATTCGCGAAATGGTGACGACGAGGGAATTCGAGAAATACAGAGTCTTGCGGACAATCATTTTTCCCACTTGCCGTTCGCTAGTGAACGGGAAGGGATGATCAGTTAGTGGTACCACAAGTCCCTTCCGCTACACACCCTCACGTGGCTTGCGGAGAGTTGACGCACATATACACTATTGGCCATTAAAATTGCTACACCAAGAAGAAATGCAGATGATAAACGGGTATTCATTGGACAAATATATTACGCTAGAACTGACATGTGATTACATTTTCACGCAGTGTGGGTGCATAGATCCTGAGAAATCAGCACCCAGAATAACCACCTCTGGCCGTAATAACGGCCTTGATACGCCTGGACATTGAGTCAAACACAGCTTGGATGGCGTGTACAGGTACAGCTGCCCATGCAGCTTCAACACGATACCACAGTTCATCAAGAGTAGTGACTGGCGTATTGTGACGAGTCAGTTGCTCGGCCACCATTGACCAGACGTTTACAGTTGGTGAGAGATCTGGAGAATGTGCTGGCCAGGGCAGCGGTAGAACATTTTCTGTATCCAGAAAGGCCCGTACAGGACCTGCAACATGCGGTCGTGCATTATTCTGCTGAAATGTAGGGTTTCGCAGTGATCGAATGAAGGGTAGAGCCACGGGTCGTAACACATCTGAAATGTAACGTCCACAGTTCAAAGTGCCGTCAATGCGAACAAGAGGTGACCGAGACGTGTAACCAATGGCACCCCATAGCATCACACCAGGTGATACGCCAGTATGGCGATGACGAATACACGTTTCCAATGTGCGTTCTCCGCGATATCGCCAAACACGGATGCGAACATCATGATGCTGTAAACAAAACCTGGATTCATCCGAAAAAATGACGTTTTGCCATTCGTGCACCCAGGTTCGTCGTTGAGTACACCATCGCAGGTGCTCCTGTCTGTGATGCAGCGTCAAGGGTAACCGCAACCATGGTCTCCGAGCTGATAGTCCATGCTGGCCGGCCGAAGTGGCCGTGCGGTTAAAGGCGCTACAGTCTGGAACCGCAAGACCGCTACGGTCGCAGGTTCGAATCCTGCCTCGGGCATGGATGTTTGTCATGTCCTTAGGTTAGTCAGGTTTAACTAGTTCTAAGTTCTAGGGGACTAATGATCTCAGCAGTTGAGTCCCATAGTGCTCAGAGCCATTTGAACCATTTGAAGTCCATGCTGCTGCAAACGCCGTCGAACTGTTCGTGCAGATGGTTGATGTCTTGCAAACGTCCCCATCTGTTGACTCAGGGATCGAGACGTGGCTGCACGATCCGTTACAGTCATGCGGATAAAATGCCTGTCATCTCGACTGCTAGTGATACGAGGCCGTTGGGATCCAGCACGGCGTTCCGTATTACCCTCCTGAACCCACCGATCCCATATTCTACTAACAGTCATTGGATCTCGACCAACGCGAACAGCAATGTCGCGATACGATAAACCGCAATCGCGATAGGCTCCAATCCGACCTTTATCAAAGTCGGAAACGTGATGGTACGCATTTCTCCTCCTTAAGGTACTATTTCGCAGTAACTGCCGGCCGTAGCGGCCGGCAGTGACTGCGGGCGGTTGACTACTGCTCTTAGGCAAAGCAATGGAACATATGCCGTTGTAACTGCTCGGCAGTCAGCGTTCGTGACGTCATTGCGACTGCCGCGTCTCGGCCGCTGCAGAAGCAGTCAAGCAGTTGGGCCGCGACTGCCAGGTGCGTGACGACTGCAGAAATCAACGACGCGCTATGTCGAAGAAAGGTTTTCACGATGACGACGACGAACAATTAGTGGAGTATGTGAGCAGATACTCTATACTGTATGATCATAAGCATACAGATTTCAGAAATGTGATGGCAAAGGATAAGGTGTGGAAGAAGATAGGAGAAGCAATGAAAAAAAGATGGTAAGTGTTTTGCATATAGACATTCATTTATTTATGTTTTTTTCCCTACTGTGACAAATTGTACAATATGGAGGCTACAACAACGCTTCCATTCTTTCTGTCACCAAACGGTTACAACAATAGTCGTTACGAGTAGTAACAATAATTTATTTCCTTTATTTGAGCCTTAGTTCTTTTGCAGGTTGTAATCATTGATTTGTAGGTTCACAGAAGTAGAATCCCCCTGTTCGGGGCAGGGGAATAATGTTCAGTGGTAAACTCACGTCATGGTCAAGTTCATAAAAATCTCGTCCTCTTTTTTTCTAAATAGGCGTCCCTGAGGAGACTGTGTAGACAGCAACAAGCTGTAACGAGTTTATCACATGTGTTAGGATGAAAATTCAGATTTGTGTAGAACACTCGAAATACCTGACAGAAAAGTCCTAAAGCGTTTTCAGAAACTCGGCGCGCTCGTGACAGTTTATACACTCCTGTAAATGGAAAAAAGAAGACATTGACACCGGTGTGTCAGACCCACCATACTTGCTCCGGACACTGCGAGAGGACTGTACAAGCAATGATCACACGCACGGCACAGCGGACACACCAGGAACCGCGGTGTTGGCCGTCGAATGGCGCTAGCTGCGCAGCATTTGTGCACCGCCGCCGTCAGTGTCAGCCAGTTTGCCGTGGCATACGGAGCTCCATCGCAGTCTTTAACACTGGTAGCATGCCGCGACAGCGTGGACGTGAACCGTATGTGCAGTTGACGGACTTTGAGCGAGGGCGTATAGTGGGCATGCGGGAGGCCGGGTGGACGTACCGCCGAATTGCTCAACACGTGGGGCGTGAGGTCTCCACAGTACATCGATGTTGTCGCCAGTGGTCGGCGGAAGGTGCACGTGCCCGTCGACCTGGGACCGGACCGCAGCGACGCACGGATGCACGCCAAGACTGTAGGATCCTACGCAGTGCCGTAGGGGACCGCACCGCCACTTCCCAGCAAATTAGGGACACTGTTGCTCCTGGGGTATCGGCGAGGACCATTCGCAACCGTCTCCATGAAGCTGGGCTACGGTCCCGCACACCGTTAGGCCGTCTTCCGCTCACGCCCCAACATCGTGCAGCCCGCCTCAAGTGGTGTCGCGACAGGCGTGAATGGAGGGACGAATGGAGACGTGTCGTCTTCAGCGATGAGAGTCGCTTCTGCCTTGGTGCCAATGATGATCGTATGCGTGTTTGGCGCCGTGCAGGTGAGCGCCACAATCAGGACTGCATACGACCGAGGCACACAGGGCCAACACCCGGCATCATGGTGTGGGGAGCGATCTCCTACACTGGCCGTACACCACTGGTGATCGTCGAGGGGACATTGAATAGTGCACGGTACATCCAAACCGTCATCGAACCCATCGTTCTACCATTCCTAGACCGGCAAGGGAACTTGCTGTTCCAACAGGACAATGCACGTCCGCATGTATCCCGTGCTACCCAACGTGCTCTAGAAGATGTACGTCAACTACCCTGGCCAGCAAGATCTCCGGATCTGTCCCCCACTGAGCATGTTTGGGACTGGATGAAGCGTCGTCTCACGCGGTCTGCACGTCCAGCACGAACGCTGGTCCAACTGAGGCGCCAGGTGGAAATGGCATGGCAAGCCGTTCCACAGGACTACATCCAGCATCTCTACGATCGTCTCCATGGGAGAATAGCAGCCTGCATTGTTGCGAAAGGTGGATATACACTGTACTAGTGCCGACATTGTGCATGCTCTGTTGCCTGTGTCTATGTGCCTGTGGTTCTGTCAGTGTGATCATGTGATGTATCTGACCCCAGGAATGTGTCAATAAAGTTTCCCCTTCCTGGGACAATGAATACACGGTGTTCTTATTTCAATTTCCAGGAGTGTAGTTGAAGGTCGCTTTTGCTGGGCAGACGAGCGAGTGTAAGTCTTGAGAATATGCTTTCACAAGCGGAATGCCTCGTCGCCTACTATAAAAAATGGCATCTTGATGTCAGTTAATGGAAGCTTTTCATCTGCTGGAAACACGTCTCCTTTCATGATCATTTTCCCCATTGCTGACTTATTAAATATGCCACTGTCTCCTTCCTTCCCATATGAACCTACGTCTATCGCAACGAATTTACAGTTCGCATCAACCAATGCCAAAAGTACTGTGGAGAAGTACCCTTTGTAATTCCAGAAAAGGGAACCACTTTTTAAAGGACACCGTGTCCTTATATATTTCCCATCAATCACAGCACAGCAGTTAGGGAAACCCCAAAGAGTGCAAAATTCTTTCGCGCCTTCCCTGAAAGATTCTCGAGATGGAGGAGGCAGGAAGATAGGTGCCAAGTGTTGGCGCATAGGTTCTACTGTTTCACGAACTATGATGCTCACGTAGCTTGGTGATATCCGGAAACCCAATCCAAGGGACACGAAACACTCCCCTGTAGCTAGAAACCTGTAACACAAACCATCATTATTATTAATACATGAAACATAAATAATATGTCTTGTCCTTATTACACAGCTAAAAAAATATCGTTCCGTTTTAGGTAACCAGTGTAATAAGAGATGGAAAGACATCAGAGATAACTACTGGAAAACTGTTCGAAAAGAGCAACTGCAAACAGGTTCTGCAGCACCAAGTTCAACAACAAAATGGGCGTTGTTCAACAGAGTAGACTTTTTGAGAGATGTAGAAAGGGAGCGGTCGTCTTTTTGTAGTGTCCCGCCAAAGGAGCCAACAAGTGTTGAAGGACTGCTATCTGATGAAGACGGACAAAATGCCAATGAAAGAGGGCCTGACACTCTATAAGCCATTGCTTCCTTGTCCTCTAGTGACGCAGCTGCTGCCAACTCTTCCATCTCAGCTCGCAGATCGAGGAAAACACACTGGGATTCAATCAACCAAAGGGGCCAACAACGATTGGAACTGCTGCAGCGCTTGGCTAATAATCGGGAGCCGGAAGATGATGTGGGGCTGTTCATGAGAAGCATCGCAGCGTCCATTAGGAAACTACCACGTCACCTCATTAATAAAGCGAAAATTGACATTTTAAGCTATGTTACGAGACTCGACAGTTCTTCAGAATCATCTCTTGTGCCACTACCTGTCATCATCAGTCCTTCCGGCTCGTCTTCCCTTTCATCCCCTTTCGAACGAACTTCATCGGTTGGAGACGATACGTACACTTTCACCCCATTAATAAACGTCGAACCACAAGCAGGTGATACTACTTTTGAAAATAATTACTAATCGTAATGTAAACACAGTGTAAAGATAATGTAAAAATAAACAACAAACTGTACAGGCCCTGAGTCGTTTCCAAATAAACCGATTATTTTAATAGAAATTTGTGTTATTTCATAGAGATACAAAATTATCCATTTTAAACCATTGTTGATGAATACGTATGTTTTTCTACAGCTACTTACTGTAAAGTCTGCCATTTTTTCGTCGGCTTCTATTGGAGTTTGCACTGCACTGGCAGCTGTTTCTGCTATTATCTTCTTTCACCAGACTTAAAACAAAATCGAACTGAGTCGAAAGAAATTTCTGAACCTCTCTTCATCGTTTCGCAAGTGACCGGTTACTAAGTTAGCATAAATTCCTTCACTTTTCCGTGTTTGGAAAATGCTGTGGGGAGAAGATCTTGTAAGCATTGCAATAATTTCTTCTTCTTCTTCCTCGTCCACCAAAAACCTAGAACGGTGTTAGCATCCACGTTGCGAACTCGCGTGCGTGTTCCTTTCACAGAGGTAACTCACTGAGTTCAAAAATGGTTCAAATGGCTCTGAGCACTATGGGACCTAACTTCTGAGGTCATCAGTCCCCTAGAACTTAGAACTACTTAAACCTAACTAACCCAAGGACATGACACACATCCATGCCCGAGGCAGGATTCGAACCTGCGACCGTAGCGGTCACGCGGTTCCAGACTGTAGCGCACAGAACCGCATGGACACTCCGGCCGGCAACTCACTGAGTGGCGTGGCCGCTGCGGTCAGCAGTCTCAACGAAATACACAGCCAGTGACGGTCGGCAGTTACGGCTGGCAGTTCCTGCCCGCCGCTACGGCGGACAGTCGCAGCGAAGTAGTACCTTTACACGAGGCATTACAACAACGTTTCACCAGGCAACGCCGGTCAAATGCTGTTTGTGTATGAGAAATCGGTCGGAAACTTTCCTCAAGTCAGCACGTTGTAGGTGTCGCCACCGGCGCCAACCTTATGTGAATGCTCTGAAGGGCTAATCATTTGCAGATCGCAGCATCTTCTTCCTGTCGGTTAAATTTCGCGTCTTTAGCACGTTATCTCCGTGGTGTAGCAATTTTAATGGCCAGTGGTGTATATAGTATGGTCATGTTACTCGAATGCAGTGTACAAAGTAAGATACTGAAAGGTTATTTGACGCTAACGTTTACGTATGATGCGGGTCAATTTCTTGGATCACTGCTGCATGCGTGTAAACTTTCACGTAGAGAGGGTAGCTTTTCGATTTTAAATAAAAAAAACAGTGAGCGACCTGTGAACAGTGGTACGGCGATCACATTTTTTCTAGAAGCGTAAGTCATACAAATGTAACTCGCTACACCCCTGTCATGCTCTTCAGTTTAATCAACAGAGCTATCAACAATGAAAGAAAAAATTTACTGACTGCCATACTACGTAATATCTTCAAAGTTACTAGTTAACTTGTTGTAACGAATAAAAAATTGCGCTGGTATGCTTTCTTCGAATCTTCTGGAGTATTACCATAGACGGTGTGTGGAACTTTTAAATGTTTCATTTTATGTAATTTATCATTTTTCAGATTAAGCATTAGAAACCTCATTTTCTTGAAAAACACCTTGTTTAGACTACTTTCATTCTTTTACTTTAACAGACAGTATCTATGATTATTTTTGGCCTGCATGCCTGTTTCCCATCCCCTCCTCCACATTATCACCATCTTTAGCACTTAATTAAACTGTAGAATGAAAGACTTTTCTTGGAACACTTAATTTTTAAAATGATGAAAAATAAATGATATTTATTTTGTGTGCGTGTGTGTGGGGGGGGGGGGGGTATTGGTTGCTAAATGAAGGAATTCGTGGTGCATTGCACGTGCAATCCGTAACTCCTTGTCTGATAACAAATCTATCCACAGAGAGGGTAGACAATTGCCGGCCGGAGTGGCCGAGCGGTTCTAGGCGCTACAGTCTGGAGCCGCGCGACCGCTACGGTCGCAGGTTCGAATCCTGCCTCGGGCATGGATGTGTGTCATGTCCTTAGGTTAGTTAGGTTTAAGTAGTTCTAAGTTCTAGGGGACTGATGACCACAGATGTTAAGTCCCATAGTGCTCAGAGCCATTTGAACCATTACTGCTGTGTCGTGTTGTCAATTAATTCATTTATCTGTTTCGAACCAAGTAATGTCGCAGTTTCTGGACTACGGCAGGTACTATTTACAACTTGGAGAAGACATTTCCTTGAGATTCTTAGCATTTGTTACGTGCATGTCTCACTTTTATCATGAGTTATGTACGGCACAAAGCACAACATATCCCTGTAGTGGGTGGACTATGGGGTTAATTACCTCCAGGTTGGGAACCACTATATTAGGAATTATCATGGAGTCAAAAGCTCAAATAAGACCTTCGCAAACATCAATTAAATCAATTTTCTTCAAAATAAAGTAGCAAAATTGGAATCACTCAGTGAATACCTTAAAGAAAATAGTGAAGATATATTAGTATTAAGCAATACATAGGTAACTATGCTGAGGAGGAAAGCATTTGGACTGTTGCATAACATGCAGCTTATAGGCGCAAAGTACTCGCGATTTACGGAGCGAGATACATCAATATGAAATAAAGTTATAGATGGGCAAACTGGATCCTTTTTTGGAATTAATTCACTGGTGATTGTTCAATTTTTGGAACCGTTCATTTTTACGCATTCGCTGTATCTTTTTTTTATCTAATTGTGTACTACATGCAAATCAGATACATTTCATGAAAAAGTATCAAATAAGCACAAACACAGGGTGGGGCAAATAAAAGTGGCCCGGCCGAGTGGATGCGAATGAACGTGGATGTATGCACCCCGTGATGCGCACACCACGTGTGTTCAGAGCGTAATGTGGGCTGTGTCAGTGTGAATGAAGAAGTGCAAAGGGGATGATGGTACAGTGGAGCAGCGGGTGTTCGTTGTGGAAAGTTACGTAACAATAAATTCGTGGAAATGATGTTACAATTCCATAGAAGGTTTGTGTTAGCAACGACAGCAATTACATAAATATGCTGAGAACTCATCGAAACTTAACAATTCAAAAGAAACGAGACTTGTTTCCAGAATATTTAAAAGGCACCATACTTCAGTGCAATAAAGATCTTTGCAGTCGAAAAAGGTTACCAGTTTTTGATCATTCAGCCGCTGAAAAGCCTCAAAGGTACATTCATGAAATCAAGTTATCAGTTACTGCGAGTATACAGTTAACCATCAAAATCCAAGAGTGAAACGTGTATGAAAACCAACAAATTAATATATTACGTGATTTAACCTACTTAAAAGATAAATTTTGGTCATAAATGAACTTGCTCAAGACATATTAGTCTGACCAACGCCTACCTTCGAAGTGCAATAACGACTACTCACATATGGCAGGTGGCAGCACTAGCAATGAGGGTATATGAAGCGTGTCGTGGGGGGGCGGGGGGGACAGTGCAATGGTTGCCGTAATTCGAAAACGAAGCGATTGATTTGACGTCCTAAAGGGCATGATCATTGGATTTTGGGTCAAGTGTGCAAGCCTTACCGAAACGGGGAAGACTGTAAACTGTTCGCGTGCCATGTTGTAGAAGTATACCGTGCACTGCAAAATGGCGCTGTACAAAACTGGCGTGGAGGCAACTGTGGTACACCACGGGCCGTAGATGACAGTGTTGAACGACGGCTGCAGAGATGTGTACGGGCGAATAGACGTGCAGCTGTTGCGCAACTGACCGCTCAGATGAAACACGAGGCTACCGAAAGGTCCCCTCAACGGTCCTTCAGCGAACGTTGTTTCATACGGGCTTCTGCCGGAGGCGCCTGATTCTCACACCCATGCTGACTGCTGTCCATCGGCGCCGAAGGCTGGAATTTGCCCGCCAATACCTCAACTGAGTGGCAACAGTGGCTTTTTCAGATGAATCACGTTTTACGCTCCATCGGACAGATGGCCGTTGGCGACTACAGTTTAAAAGTCTGAAGTCAAACACCCTGCCACCACGAGAGAGCGTTATGGTCTGGGGAATGTTTTCGTGGCAATACCTGCGTGATCTCGTCATTCTGGAAGGCACAATGGACCAACACAAGCATGCATCTGTTCCTAGGGATCATGTCTATCCCAAAATGCAGTTCATTATTCCTCAGCACGATAGCATCTTCCAGCAGGACAATGCAACGTGTGACACAGCTCGCAGTTTACGTGTGTGGTTTGAAGAGTACTGGGATGAGTTCCACGTACTCCCCTCGCCACTACACTCCCCAGAACAAAACCAAATCGAGAATGTGTAAGACCGCTTCCAGTGGGCTGTTCGTGCCATGGATCCTCAGCCGAGGACTCTAGTGCAGCTGGTGACGACACTGGAGTCGGCATGGTTCCACAGCCCGGTCGGTACCTTCCAGAACATCACTAAAATTTCTCTTGCTCGGCTCGCGCTGTAAAAGATAGCTATTCAGGCTTTTGTGACGCGACAATGTGTTTGAAAATAAAATTCCACTGCTAGTTCAGTGCTGATAATTTAGTGCATGTTTCGCTCTTTTAACTTGCTACCGTAGAAGGGAGGAAAAAATTGTAGATTTAACTCGCACTGAATGGCTTTACAATTAAGTCATTATTTTCTGCCACAACGACTCAAAATATGACCTCTTTTAGAGGCGCCTGTGCTTTAATCAAAACGTCTTTGAAAAAGATCTCTTGTATTTAACTTGCAGGCATAAGATATATGGCACGTTATTAGCTTTCGAATGAACTGCGAATTATCTTCTTGAAGAATCATTTCATGAAGTGCCTTTCCGCGTTCCATACTGATCCATCACGCAAGAACAGACTATCGTTTGTTCTGCATGTATTTTGCTTACCACTGTGTATGCCTAAGCACGACCCTGCTCAGAAGCCAAAGCTCCTTATTTGGATTTCAGAAATCTTTCAGAATTTCGTATGCATATATCAGCTTGTCGATAGTGACACACCATGTGTGGTTTTACAAAATCTGTAGTATCACTTATGGTTCCTGTACATTGCTCTGTCGTCTTAATTTTTTGTATCAAAAATTAAAACAATCCCTGCAATGAATCGTGAAACAAAACCAACAAACGAAGATACACAGGGATTCAAGAAGGTACATAGCGAGTCAAGTAGAAATCGATCTAATGCCAAAAATTAGGACTAAGGGGATTGAACTGCTCGTCTCTAATAACGTAAGAGTATATTTAAACAATATGACTTTAGTAACAACTTCCTTTCCACAGACTCTTCACAATGCATGTAGATGGAGACGTGAGCGCTCTATGCCTAGTCTCTAAACAAAACGTAAATTATTTGATCTGGGTGTTGTGTGCTGTTCTTAGGTTAGTTAGGTTTAAGTAGTTCTAAGTTCTAGGGGACTGATGACCATAGATGTTAAGTCCCATAGTGCTCAGAGCCATTTGAACCATTTGAATTATCTGATCGAGGCTGGCATGAAGCTCATGTAACATTGTAATAAATAACTTACAGAAAAACGAAGAAAAGAAGCTATACATACTTTAGGTTGTACCTGAGTACCTATAGGCTTCCTGGGCACAAAACACTTCGTCGAAGAGTAAGTGAGTTTAACACACGCGCTTAGTACATATTAGGTTTATTGGTTGTTATTAAAGTTTATGCTGCAATAAAACGTTAATAATAAAGTTGAAAGTAATGAAACTTTTCGCTAAAAACGGACTTCTGAAAAATATATTTTTTTTTTTTGGATAAAAAGTAAATATGATTTTGTGCTGCTCTAAAATTTTTCAAATGGAGAGGCAACCTTCCCCTTTTCCAGCGGAGCCGAAATCACAAACAAAACTCATTTTTTGTGCAAAGAAACCAAAATAGGGGATAGCACGAGGAAATAATCACACGTGAAAAATAAGAGCCTACCTGTCTTGTTTTCTTTTGCAAAAATCCCAAGTTTTTTGCGAACGTTCTTAGAATACAATAAAAAAGAACGATAAAAAGTTATCTCAAAAACCAGTCATTAATTCGAGTTGACGAAACTAGGAAATGCGCGAATAGGATACAAAACATGTATTATAATGGTTGTGTGCTCTATAGTTGATCCAAACGACGAAGATCGAAGGAGATTTCTTTGTCTGCTGCCTGAAAAAATGTATATATGTATAAAAAATTTGGTTTCCATAATTTTCGTATGATTTATATAATTATAAAAAAAGTTGAAATGGGAAGTGGAACGAGTGACTGTCCGAAAAAGAACGAGACGAAGGCGGCAACGAGACCGGCCGGCACCGTTCCGGGAAGGAGGACCGGCTGCGAGCATTTCTGGAACGAAGATCTGCCGCGACCGTTCTTCGAACGAGACTGACCGCGACCAAAGTGAATGGTAGACGGCCGTTCCTTAGAAGTCGTTCCTCAGGCCTTCCATTCACTTTAATTAATCCTTCCTTTGGACCTGTTCATTTGCGGACGACCTACCTCTAATAAGCTTCGCAGTTTTTCTACTAGTATCAGAATTTTCAGTAGACGCAACATGTGTTCCAATGCTAAACGTTGAAACGGTTGGTGACAATTCAGCTGCTATACAAGGTGTTTCAAAAAGACTGACCTGATTTCAAAACTCAATATTTATTGATAAAAGCATACTACAAACATGGGATGAATTGCAAAATACGGACAAAAGTTTTAGCTATGCTGTTACAAATGCTCTACGTGTCCAACAGCAGAAGCACGAACAAAATCTAGACGATAGCTAAACTCGCCAACAACTTTACACAATGCACTTGCTTTTACAGAAGTTATGCAAGACTACACTGGTCATGTGGTTTGTTTTAAAAGGCTACAGGCTACTATAAGTTTACGCCCTGACAGCAATCACTTTAACTTGTAGCCTTCCTAGTGCCTATCTGTCCATGCGTCTGCTAAATTGATTATGCCCTTCGACAGTGGTTGTTGTTGCTAGCCTGCATTGGAGATATCACTTTTATAGAATATTAAATAAAACTTGAATGCTGAAATAATTTAATGAAATGGTGGCCCTATCATTATTGTAGTCAGTAATTGATAGGTGATTAATACATGAACATGGGATTAAGCTTTTATAAAAATTATGGTAAAAGTTTATCGATCATGAAGTAGGACAAACAATGCAAGTAAGAGAGACGACAAATAAATCATGAATTGTTCCCTACACAAATAGAGCAACAAATAATCAGCACTCCACTGGGTGGCGAATGGTTGACAAGGATTAGGTTTACGTGTGAAATCTGTTTACTCCGGCTCAAAACATGGACAACGCAATCTGAAATAATCTAACGCTGAGTAGACTTTGATAGATTTATTCTACACAGAAGCTATACTACGTTGGTGCAGCTGAGAACAAGTGGCGAGCCTGTGATTCAGTTTGTCCTAACAAGCCAGAGCAGCAGTACTATACCACTCCTTCGATACATCGGGCTGTCTCACGTGATGGTCATAGTGCAAGAATCGACAGAGGAGCTATGTACAGTGACGTAATTCATTATTGTGAGCATAAAATATACACAGCCATGGGCTGGTGATCTATTAGACTGATCGCAATTACTCTCTGATGGAGCCCTGAAATCCTTGCAGATTCCAGCGTGTGACATTCCCTTCACTGATCATACCATGGACCAATTCGACTCACTCTTACAGCAGTGTGCACAAGGAGATCAAACGTCAAGGCAGCAGACCTGATATGAGTAAGATTGCCCTCGGCACAGCGCGTTGCTCAAGATGACTGAAGAGTACTTTCGGTACAGCTAAGATTTCACCACAGCCTTCCCGATCAAGACCAATGCCATTAAGAAGTCATGCTCAAGACGAGTGACCCAAGAGCAGCCCACCCATAACAAGAGTCAAGACCAGAACCTCCTCTCCAGACAGTGTCTGAATCAGAAGACCACACTTCTCCACTCCTCCTTCCCATCAAAGCTTGGTAAACTCACCAAAAGAACTCCCACAACCACCCCCAGAAGGGTTTCATGTCAATCACGAGTCTCCATGAGCTCCACGTTCCCTCTCTAACTCATCTGCTCTACCCATCGGCCAATTCTAATCAAAATTAATAATATTCTTTTCTTTTCTGGAGAAGCAGCCAATCCCTGACTCGTACATTCCCAGACAGGGAGGAGACGATGTTAAACTCCCGATTTGTTTTTCCCAAAACCACTTTAGGCAGCGTGTTTTGAGTTTCCGTTTAAGCCTAAAGTGAACAACACATTTATCACAGAGATCATTATCTGGAAGGTCCGAATGTTACAGCATGTCCAACCAGGGACCTTGGCCAAAGTAAGAGAAGTGCTTTTGTGTTCCAACATTGACCATTTCAGTGCTGCCATAAATGTTGCGTTCTGTTCTAATATTCTTCTGAAGGCCTGAGGCTTCCCAAAACGCTCAGCAAGTAGAGGGTCAACACCACCTTACAGTTCCCTCAATAGTGTTCGATCCAAGGTGAGCATGGAAACTCGCAAACTTTTATGGCCACCATCCCTTTACACAATGGGAATCACGACACTGTCGAAATGCCTTGGCCAGCCGACCTACTTCTCTTCTGCGTTCCTGTCCCTGCTGTGACCTGAGACGCCTAACAGCTAGATCCATTAGGCAGTTTTTTCGCCTCTTCGGCCGAAAGCATTGTCTGTACGGGAAATTCTTGGGACCAGCGTTCTGTCATCGGTAAGTGCTTCGAAATGTTCCTCTCCTTAATAGCTGTGCTTGGCTTCCAAGCCCCAAATGTCCACTGCAATATTTACAGTTAAATGACAAAACTGCCTGCTTATTCTCAACGCCAGAAAACACTATTCGAAGCAGAGCCACCATAAAGATCCCTCATGCATTAACAAGGTACAGTCGTGCTCAAAAGTATCCGAACGACCTGAATTGCATTTCGCCTGACTCGCAT
Source organism: Schistocerca serialis cubense (assembly GCF_023864345.2). Taxonomy (NCBI): domain Eukaryota; kingdom Metazoa; phylum Arthropoda; class Insecta; order Orthoptera; family Acrididae; genus Schistocerca; species Schistocerca serialis. The sequence continues at coordinate 385,394,601 of NC_064641.1, read as the reverse complement.
GCAACCCACATAAAGTAGCTGTTTAGCTCCTCGATACAGTCGTATGACTATTGAAAATGGTTCCCACAAGTCACCACTAGAAAAAACTGCTCTGTATCGCAATAACTCAAGATGTACAGGCCGGCCGCGATGGTCCCGCGGTTCTAGGCGCGCAGTCCGGAACCGTGCGACTGCTACGGTCGCTGGTTCGAATCCTGCCTCGGGCATGGATGTGTGTGATGTCCTTAGGTTAGTTAGGTTTAAGTAGTTCTAACAAGGGAACCTCCCCATCGCACCCCCCTCAGATTTAGTTATAAGTTGGCACAGTGGATAGGCCTTGAAAAACTGAACACAGATCAATTGAGAAAACAGGAAGAAGTTGTGTGGAACTGTGAAAAAATAAGCAAAATATACAAACTAAGTAGTTCATGGGAAGATATGCAATATCAAGGACAGTGAGAAGGTAGGAGCGCCGTGGTCTCGTGGTAACGTGAGCAGCTGCGGAACGAAAGATCCTTGGTTCAAATCTTCCATCGGGAAAAAGTTTAATTTTTTATTTTCAGTTTATGTGACAAACTCTTATGTTTTCATCACTTTTTTGGGAGTGATTATCACATCCACAAGAAAACCTAAATCGGGCAAGGTAGAAGAATCTTTTTACCCATTCGCCAAGTGTACAAGTTAGGTGGGTCGACAACATATTCCTGTCATGTGACGCTCATGCCGTCACCAGTGTCGTATAGAATATATCAGATGTGTTTTCCTGTGGAGGAATCGGTTGACCTATGACCTTGCGATCAAATGTTTTCGGTTCCCATTGGAGAGGCACGTCCTTTCGTCTACTAATCGCACGGTTTTGCGATGCGGTCGCAAAACACAGACACTAAACTTATTACAGTGAACAGAGACGTCAATGAACGAACGGACAGATAATAACTATGCAAAAATAAAGAAAATAAAATTTTCACTCGAGGGAAGACTTGAACCAAGGACCTCTCGTTCTGCAGCTGCTCACGCTACCACGGGACCAGGGCGCTCCTGCGCTAACGTTCTCCATGATGTTGCCTATCTTACACATGGACTACTCAGTTTGTATATTTTGCTTATTTTTTCACAGTTCCACACAACTTCTTCCTGTTTTCTCAATTGATCTGTGTTCAGTTTATCAAGGCCTATCCACTGTGCCAACTTATAACTAAATCTGAGGGGGGTGCGATGGGGAGGTTCCCTTGTAAGTTCTAGGGGACTGATGACCACAGCTGTTAAGTCCCATAGTGCTCAGAGCAATTTGAATCATTTGAGCCAATATGTAAAGCTATACCACGATACTACAAATATCAGGGAACACCTTATCACAGATAAGACTGTCATTAAGGCTTGTAAGCTGGCATTTATTACAATAAGTGACATACCTGAAATGTTACCACTCTCAATATTACGTCAGAAAGGTAACGCACGAAGTAAGTTCGTCGTTTTCATGATTTTCTCTTCAAAGTAACATACCGTACTTATTATTTAACACAAAAAGACATTAAAAATTTAAGTTATTCACGAGGAGCTAGTTCAGAATATGTATGAACTTCAAATGACACGACGAACCGTCTCGTTCTGCATATGGATTCAAACCCAGCTCATGCAGACTAGGCAAACATTTCGTGACTGACCGAAACTAACAATCATTCGTGACTATGCATACAGAGAGTGATATCCCTCGATTTTAGACAGTTTCAGTTGGCAAATATTAACTTTAAATCACGTAACATAAACATTTTTAACGGACGGGAATTCCTACCCAGCACCTATTGTCCCTGTTAACGAACTACGAGAGATGGTAAATATTGCATCTTCACCAGTAACTTACTTGAAATGCCGTGAGGTAAAGCTTTGTGTTGGACAGGGATTCGAACCCAGAACCTAATCAAATTGTTATCGAATCACAATCAACTGTGCACATTAATTTTTTCCTTCCCAGGACTCCAACCCGACGCCTGTCGCTGTTAAATTCTAGAGGAAACGAACGTTAAATATGGGTTTGTTACACCAGCAGCGACATGTGAGCATGTTTGAACTAGACGACGAGTTCAGTGCTGATTGGGAATCGAACCCCACACATATCGTTGTTGACTACACACAAAGAGACGTCAGCTACCGAATTTTTCTCCACCAGCATCTTTGAACTTACAGTTATCTCGCAAATATTTCTGTGTCACACTGGGAGTCAAAAACGTCAGATATCGTTAATGCTGACAACGAGTGAAAATAGTTTAAAAATCAAAATTACTATCTACCAGCAGATAGGTGTTCTCATGTTAGAGCTTGATAATACATAATGAAAACTTTAGTGCTGGGCCGGGATTCGAACCCATTCAAGCGCAATATGTGGAAATGTTTAGAAATCTGCAGATTTGAACCAACAACAAATTGTAGTCGAGCTGTATTATCACGAAGGGATCAAATTCCGCGTTGAGGGCTGTCTGAGTTACATTCCCAGTTCAGAACCAATTTTATCGACATACAGAAGCTCAAATAAAAGATGGAATAAGCATCCTGTACCCTACATAGCGTTTGTTTCGTCACTAGAAATAAACAACTAGTATAATAAAGGTTACTGATGATAGAGTTTCTACACGTCGCCACTCCTGACTTTATTGTGGTTCAACCTAACGTCTACTTCGTAGAGAAGGAATATCATGATTAATGTGAATTTCAGACCACAATGCCATTACACTTTCTTCACTTGGCGTAGCGAGGAGAATAGAATCTGTCCCTCCCTATCAAAAATCATCGGCAGAAGGTGGAATTGACCCAGTACACACGTATAGCAACCTATTATGAATCTAACAGACCACCGAATACTCTGCACATAACCCCGTTGCGCCACACTGGATCACAATTCTGACACACAGGCTCCATTAGCGATTTGCAGCACGTTCAGTACATTCATTTACTTGGTTGACCGAATTTCTAATTCTACATTAGCTGTAACGTGGTGGTGGCATTTTATTCTTCTTCAAACCTTGTTTGACAGCTTTAACTCAGAACTAGTTTTCTAAATGCAAGTAATCAATAAACTGCATGTGCATTGTCAGACTGTTATAGATAATATCAGAGAATTTGCATATATCGTTGATGATAAATTTCTCTCTCATGTTTACTATTGTTTTAACAACACTAAATGAAACCTTACGGAAATTGAGCACTGTACTATAAAAAATGAAATAAAACTACCCATGACAGCCATATGAGGAAAGTCTGTTTTGATAAAACTCAGTATCTGTACACAAGTGTGCGTCTATTGGCACGAATTAGTAAAACACTACTCACTTACATCTCGATTGAGTCTGTGATTAATTGGTATGCTGTATCATTCTCAAGAGATATATAACTGTGACACTTAAAAAATAAAGTTATGTATTCCTAGAAGACCAAAATTTGCTTGTTAGCATTGGAAAGAAGCGTGTCCTGAAGTGCAGCATTGTAAGTTTTTCACCATTGCATATGAGCCGAAAGTATTTTCTTGCAATTTCCTTATCTATGTGTGATCTGACTGCTTGTAGCTCCTTCACAAAAGGGATAAAAGCGTTATTTTCGGCAAGAGTGGAACCGCGTACCGGAACGATCGCTTCTTCACAGGCTAGCCCGTAACCACAGAGCTAGGGAAGAGGTACGTGTGTCGCTTTCCTCTTACGTGGCCAATAGTGGCTAGAACTCGTAAACAGCTACTTAAATGACGAGATTAGTTGCGATTTCCACGTGTAACGACTTTCCTGGGCCGAAAACCGTAAATTTACAATCATTTGTTAGACTTCAAGCGATAATAAGTCAGATTATTGAATGGAAATGACAGGACGAATCAAGTGAACTTTGAGGCTTAATTCCGTGCACACCAGGAAGTAACTCGTCGATCACAGAGTTGCCAAATATACCTTGCCGTGTTGCCAGATCTCAGTTACAGTACCAGCAGAAAGAAACTGTGTGAAGTTTGTTTTACAACCTTCATACCTGGATGAAGAGCTTTTTCTGTTTGAGATTTCTGTGAACGTTGCTGCATAAGACGATTTAAGAATATACTTAATTCCTTCACCTACGACAATGTTTAAAGAAATTATCTTAACGGCTGTAAATCGTGGTTTGTGAATCGTTTACTGGCTGTACTCGGCCGAATTTTGCTCGTTGGAAGACAAAAAAACGTAGTGACAAATTTCACAGAAGGAAAAGGGGGACGAAATGTCTCCCACTGAAAGGTCATGTTGTTTTATTTAAATGATAACAAAATCAGGTAAAACGAACAGTCAGGTTGTCAGTATAAGCACGTTACTGTTGTCAGTATGATGTTGCACTGCCCAGGACCTGTAATGTTATAAAGGTCGTTTGGGTCAGGCATATTGTATACAGAAGTGGAAGAGAGAGCACCACTAAATTCTCCAATCCGTATGCATTGCATACGCACAGAAATTACTGTTACAGTGTACTTATGGAGCCCAATGAGTGAATTGCGCATTTTCCGGTGAGAAAGAGCACTGGCAGACAGTCTCCGCTACATTAGGTTACTTAAACTGGTGTCACACTGAGCTAGAATTTATGGTCAGGTCAATGAGTCGGATACGAGTTTTGCAACTATGAAATACTTTCCTACATTATAGAAGCGAATATTAAATTTGAACTAACATTGCGAATATTTGGACTTAGATTAGAATGAAAATCTTTCTGTTTATTGCAAAGGAAAACAATTGATTTTCTAAAACATTCTCTGTCATACATAACTTGAAACAGGTCACGTCAACCAAATCATATGGAAGAACTGACAGTGACGTATATCGGAAGGCAGTAAGATTCCTTGGCTTTTGGTTTGGCAGTATTCGACGGCAATTTCTAGTCGCAAGTAAATGAGGAAAGGCAGCACGTTTATGTTTTCAAATAACGTCTTCATCAATTACTTTAGTTTTACTGTAATCTACGAGTAATTGCTGATGTTTGATATTAACATGAAAAGGATTCCGCAGACAGGGAAAGAACCGGTTCTTGGGGAACTACTTCTGTAATGACCAAAAGGCATTAAATGATCTTCAAGCACATGTGTTCCAGCAGCGGTATGAAGAAAATGATAGTAATAATGACGGCACTAATCGAATTATCCGGTAACTTCACACTTCACAGTGGATTTTCTCGAACTAATAAATTTGCTGAATTAGCGAAAATTTGAAAATGGCTTCACATCGATGCTGTGATGCCTAGAAGAGTCTTTCCATACTGCTGACATGAGAATAGCATAATGTCCGCGTCAGAACCTAGCTCCTGCTTAACCATTTAATAGACTCGCATTTTTTCCACCGTGACTAATATCGTAAGCTAAGCACATCATCCGTTACGGCACACTCCTGGGGCTGGGAAAAGTGGCCACAATGTTCTGGTCAAACGAGCTATCACAGGTGCAATGGGTAGGTTCAGACATTTACTTTTAAGAGGCACAAACGTATTTACTTTACCTCTAAAAACTTTGAGAGAAAGACGTTATAATCCAGAATATGCATTAAACATCATGTTCCTTCATTACCAATTGGGAAATGACATAGGCAAAAGTCACAGTAAACAGAAATACTGTTGCCAGTGAACTTACTTACATTAGAAAATTTTATTTTATTTGATGAACCGGTAGCCATTTAAAGGAACGGGGCTCTTATTTTACTTGTATTTGATTAAACTAGAGTCGTTGAAAAGTATGGTGCTGGACTGTGATTCAAATTCGCATCTTCTCTTTCAAGGATCTCAATCTCTGGGAACAGTATAATTCAATCATTTCGTTCCTTTTCCCAAGACTGCAATCTTCTCTAGGTCTCCTCCAAAGGTAAGTATGTGGGTCCAAATCCTGCTCCAGTACAAAAATTTTCATAATTTCATTTCAGGCCCTATCACGTGCACACCGGCCTGCTAGTGAACAACAACGTGCATTTTTAATGTCTGTTCACGTGTTGCCAACAATCGCAATAGGTGTCGTTATTTCTGGTCAAACACGCACACATCTTACTGTTGGTGAGTAAGCAACTGATACTTAAGCTATATTCGTGGATGATAAAGAAGAATGGTAGGTGTGCGGTTCGATTGTCGCTCAGGCACAATAATTTATATCCTCATTTTAGATTCAAACACCTAGCAGCTGGTAAGAAAAACCGATAAGTAACATTTGATTTTACTTAGTTAACAATCCGATTATGTGTTTAGTTCGTATCTCCATCACAGAACTTCACATCATGCGCTTCATCTTTAAATGCATGCACACTTTGTTGCTTCTGAATGGAGGTATATCAGACATCTGTCGTGCTCAGTTAACAGGGACGAAAGGGTCTCGATAGGAGTCCTGGTTTATTATAAAAAACTGTCGTCTTTTATTTTCAAGTTTTGATTTGGTTACTGATATTGGCGAAAATTTCGGTAATTCATGACTCTTCATGGCTAGTTAGGAATGGGATATGATTAGATTAGATTAATACTTCTTCCATAGATCATGAATACGACATTTTGTAATGATATGGAATGTGTCATTTTAATGAAAGATTTCTTTACATACCATGATTCAATTTCTTTACAACAATTTTATACTCTCTCTCTCATTCTTCTCTATTTTTATTTCTCTCTGTCTCTCTCTCTCTCTCTCTCTCTCTCTCTCTCTCTCACACACACACACACACACACACACACAAACATAATTTTTTTTATTTTTATTTGTTTGTTGTGCTTGACTATTGGTGACGCACGAAAACGTCCGTGAATGAGTTTCTTAGTTTTGAGTACACTTATGGAAGAAATATGAAAAGAACTATAAGACTTACTGATTTAGAATGCTTAGTTTGCAGTCAGTTCTGAGTATGACTACTAACCACGTTCCAGTCCCTAAACCTAGTTACAGAAATGGGAATTAGACGCATTACGTATTCCATGACATAGCAGCTGCGTCTTTGAGATGCCAGCTACGGTCACTTCCCAACCCTCTCAGGGCTCACATCGGTTCGTCTTCTTCCTGTTGGTACTGTAACTGAGATCTGGCAACACGGCAAGGTATGTTTGGCAACTTTGTGATCGACGAGTTACTTCCTGGTGTGCACGGAATTAAGCCTCAAAGTTGACTTGATTTTTCCTGTCATTTCCATTGAATAATCTGACTTATTATCGCTTGAAGTGTAACAAATGATTGTAAATTTACGGTTTTCGGCCCAGGAAAGTCGTTACACGTGGAAATCGCAACTAATCTCGTCATTTAAGAAGCTGTTTACGAGTTCTAGCCACTGTTGACCACGTAAGAGGAAAACGACACACGTACCTCTTCCCTAGCTCTGTGGTTACGCGGTTCCACTCTTGCCGAAAATAACGTTTTTATCCCTTCTGTGAAGGAGCTGCAAGCAGTCAGATCACACATAGATAAGGAAATTGCAAGAAAATACTTTCGGCTCATAGTGCAATGGCGAAAAACTTACAATGCTGCACTTCAGGCAACGCTTCTTTCCAATGCTAACAAGCAATACATAACTTTATTTTTTAAATGTCACAGTTATATATCTCTTGAGAATGATACAGCATACCAATCAATCACAGACTCAATCGAGATGTAAGTGAGTAATGTTTTACTAATTCGTGCCAATAGACGCACACTTGTGTACAGATACTGAGTTTTATCAAAACAGACTTTCCTGGTAAGGTTATCATGGGTAGTTTTATTTCATTTTTTATAGTACAGTGCTCAATTTCCGTAAGGTTACTTTTAGTGTTGTTAAAAAACAATAGTAAACATGAGAGAGAAATTTATTGTCAATGATATATGCAAATTCTCTGATACTATCTATAACAGTCTGACAATGCACATGCAGTTTATTGATTACATGCATTTAGAAAACTAGTTCTGAGTTAAAGCTGTCAAACAAGGTTTGAAGAAGAATAAAATGCCACCACCACGTTACAGCTAATGTAGAAAATGCAAGGGTGCCAACATTCCTCCGCATTTCGGTAATGGGAAAACTGTAACCAGTTTCGAGATTACTTAAAAATAAGTTATGTAGTTGAACAGAGAATGAAAAAAAGAAAGACTTCCAATCAATATTTCATAAAATCCCCGATGCATGTTTACAAGATAGATTTACATGGTCACTTATCATTTAATTCAAAATATTTAGACACAAAAAATACTCTCAAATAGCAGGCTATTCGCATCTGGTTCACAACGATGTTACTCCTTATCTTTCGCCTTTGCCGGTTTTTTAACAACTTTACAGGAAATACACTGCCTGACGAAAAAATGAATCATCCAGAAATGAAAGATAAAACAAAATGAAACTTCTCAGGTTAAGAGGGTAGGTGCTGCTGCTTCAGTAATTACAAAATTTAGTCATACTTAGAAAGAAGCTGGAAGTATAAGCGCACTTATCAGTGTGATGGGGTGCAAGCATTGGTTCGACTGGGGAGAGTGCCACAAGGGTAAGCTGGCCTTCAACTATTGTACCTGGTCCCTGATATTTTGACTGTGGCACTGAGCATATTGATGTCCGATCTGGTCCCACACATCTTCGATTCGGGACAGATTTGGGTATCTTACTGCCCACGGAAGTACCTCAATTCAGAGAAACATGTTGTAAGAGATTCATGATTAAAGAATTTGTTGCCAGCGCACTCGAGCAGATGTAATTTCGATAGATTCCTCACGCGCTGCCTGCGATATGTAAGCTATAAGAGAATCTCAGACCAGAAAGTAGTGTTGACTGCAGTAAGAGCAATGTAGCAGTAGGAATAAGTAGTAGCTAGCAGTCTGGTGTATCGTGTTGGCTGGCCCAGTCGTGTGTAGCGATGGCGGTGCCTGAGCATTGTAGTATAAGGTAAAAGCAGCCTCGCACATATGTAGTATTGTTATATCAAGTCTCATGTAAATGTTTTTAAAAAAAATCTCTTAATAATAATCTTTTTTATAAAAATTTACTTTTGACAGTCATTCCTCTCAATTTAAAGAATTTACTAATTTCTCCAATCCATGGTCATCCCAATTATTGTAAAGAAAAAGCAATTGTTTCTTTTTATACATGACAAATCTATCGGCCAGCATTGCACTGGGCTGTGCCAGAAAAATTTCTTATAGGAGCAGATATATATGCGTTATCCGGCGACCTTATTGAGGTAAGAATTACAAGTTATTCAGAAGGATCTTTCAGGGCCATGACGCAGCACTGCTGACGTCCAAATTTACTAGTTTAAATTCACAGTCAATTATTGAAAGGTTATAAGTGAGGCACAATTTTATTGAGAGATTAGTCACATTGTATTATTGGTAGGTTACGGAATTTATTTATTGGGAGGTTACGCTAAATGTCAATGTTATAGTTATATTTTTTACTGTTGGGAGATTATTATAAATATTATTTATCTGTTGGTAGTTTACGCAGAATGTGAATGATATAATTATATATATTACTGTTGGGAGGTTATAATTATATATTTTACTGTTGGGAGGTTATGGATAAATCTGTTGGGAGGTTACACTTGTCGACAACCGGCCAAGATCGTATTTTTTGTGAATTTCTGAGAAGTAGTCAGTTATATATCTGTTCTTATTTACACTATTGTTAAATGTAGTTTGCATCTGACGCATCGCATTTACTAACTTGTCACTCTTTCTTTCACAAATCATCGATAATTTATTTCTCTTTGTTGTTATTGTATTTGTTCCATTTTTGCTTTGTCTTTGGTTGATTTTGTGCTAACCTTTGACTTGTGAAAATGCCGCGAAAAACTGCTAACAGTACATCGCGATGCGCAATGAGTGAAAAAGCCGACTTAAATAATTTGACTGATAATACTAGCGACACTCATTGTCATTATGATGATCTTCTAATTACAGATAATCAGTGCGTACCGGCCACTAGTAATGATTTTAATACTAATGATGAGCAAACAAATTCAATTATGTCCACAGTAAATTTAACAATTGATGACGCGGCACGTTCCGATTCAATGAACGCCGCCCAGTTAGACGTACCTGATTTGCAAAATTTACACAGTGAACAGATAAATGTTTTAACGAAAATGAACAATGTAGTCAAAATACGACAGATTTATTTGATTCCGATGTAGTGACCAACAGTGCACATCCAGTTAGCAAACCTTTTCGTGAATCAGACAATGACCAAATAGTTACACAATACGTGACAAATGCAGATACACGATCACACAGCACAGAAAATAGAGTCGCTAATGTTGGCATGGATCAAGTTATGGGAGTATTGCTACAACTTAATGAATCGGACAAACAAATTAATGAAAATCTCAAACAGTCGAATGAAAAACACGACAACAATTTCAAACAAATTAATGAAAATCTCAAACAGTCGAATGAAAAACACGACACAATTTTAAACAACTTAATGAAAGTTTCAAACAGCCGAATGAAAACCACGACAGGTCGTTCAAACAAATTAATGAAAAACTTGACACCTCTACTGAACAGCTTACTGAACAGATTACAGCCGTTGCGGAGCAATATAATGAAACTAAAAAACAATTACGTGAGGAAATTAAGGCCTGTGCCAGGAATCATAGTGAAGAGATACGCAATACACATGCTGCCACAACTAAATTACTTAGAGATGAAATTAGTGCAGTTGCTAAACAATGTTCAGAAAACGCAACACAGTTACGCGACGAGTTTAAATTAATGTCAGCAGAACTTTCACGCACACTGTATGCGAAAGTAGACACGAAATTTGACCAACAGAACAGCAAATTGACGAACATTTTAATCACCACCTACAAAACAGTGAAACGCGTTACCGTAAATTTATACAGGAACAGAAGAAAGTAAAGAAACAAGTCATCGAAACAATTACCGCACAGAGGCAGGAGATAAGCGTAAGTTGTTTACGAAAGCAAAAACGTACGTAGACAACAACATTGCTACAATATCAGACGAAATCAAACAATTGAACACTAAAATGCATGATGAAATCTCCGATCTTAAAACAAAAACAGATACACACACAGTAGACTTTCAGACAATGACCAGCAGACTTGAAAAGTTGGAACTAATACAGGATCCCGATGCCATTAAAGCAGACATTAAGAAATTGAACAAAACCACACGTAAAATGCAAAAATAAATCGATGCCTGTGACACTAAAAATGACGATCAGGTAAAAGCACTGACTGAAAAATTTGATGAATTGGCTAGTCGTATTGAAGTTATCGAAAATAACAATGACACCAAATCAGACGATACGTCACCTGTTCGATTCAGTCAAACATCCGAATTCCAAAACATACAGCAGACAATCAATGAGATAGGTATATCCAATAATACATCACGTATAAAATTGTTATCTTTACAGCACGAAGTGGCGGAGTTGAAAAATGCTTCAGCCTCTAACACGACACAGCATACGCCACATCCCGAACATTTCTCACAATCACACAGCAAATATAATTTAGGTAATTTACAGAGAGTACGTGAATTAGATTCCGAACAGTCACAGACCAATAGATTATCATACAATCCTGAACCTGCTCAGACATACAGAGATGATAATTTTGACTGCAAGCACTTTCTATCCGTTAGGAAATTTAAGAATGGCAGAAAACAAATTCACGCTTTGGACTAGATACAACAATTTGCTTTCGAATTTTCACCGGCATTGCCTGTAACGCAGAAACTAAAATTTATTTGCAGCGCTTAAGAGACCTCAGGGGATTCATTACGCTTCGATGAATATATGCCGTAGCGTGCACAGGGCCCCGAGCTGTAGTAGTGCTATTTCCCTTTAGTTTTCTGCACTGCTGCCTACTCTTTTACTATCCTTTATATCTGTCAAAACAATTCTTCAACTAACGATCTATCTAGGATTAAGGATGAGTAAAGAAATCCTGATATGGCAAGTTTTACCTGAAAGTGACAATTTTCATTAGACACTCCCGAACTACCAGTATAATTTTAATAAGTGGCAAAAGTTTAATCATCAGTATCGTCAAAATTATCGGCTATCGCAGACACATTTTGGCAACAACAGAGGCTTTTTCCCACAACAACAACAAAACCAGCCGGTTAACATACCTAACCAACAATGTAATGTGCAAGGTCAACCAAGCTTTAATGTTTCGCCGCCAGCACGTATAGCGTCGACTCCACCAAATAGTAACGCACAGCAACAAGGAAATCAGTACGTACAGAAAACGCATCATTTCAGTTCCTATCGCAATGCGCCGTATAGCAATGATTATTATGACATACGTAAAAGTAATGAGCACAGTTTTCAGCGTAACAGTCGGTCTTACCAGCAGCAGAATCATCCGCAACAACAGATTATCTTGAATGAACCAGACAGTCGGTATCATCCCACACCTTATACGTCAGGAAGAAATAACAGAACAGTACAAATAGTTGAAATGCCACAGCATCCTCCCGCAAATAACAGCACGTCAGAAAGAATTTGACTAGTACAGTACAGGTTGCATCTTCCAGCAACGTAAGCAATACTTTTGACACACAGAATCTTGTTCAAGAAAATGTTATTACTTTTGACGACATTCGAGACACACTTTTGCATGAAAAACCAATGATTCAAAAACCCATTTCCCACCCTTTCATTGAAATAAAGATTGGATCATCCACATTTTCAGCAGTAATCGATTCTGGACCACCTATGTCAGTTGTAAATGAAGACACTTTCAACGAATGTAACAAAGAGAATACTTATCCTACGTTACCATTAGGCAAAACTAAAGTAAAAGGATCAGTATCTGGTAAAGGAGTAGATCTAAAATTGCAGACGCACTTCTCACTTTGTATTGCAGGTCATACGTTCCACTCAAATTTTTGGATTGTTCCCTTATTGACAACAGACGTTATTTTAGGTACGAATTTTCTGGTACAACATGACACAATTATTGTCTTTCAAAATTCCTATTTAATGTTAAAGGATGAAAAAGTACAACTAGCATTAGAATTTCAATACGCTTTATCTGCAGATGAACAGGCGATTAATCGAACAGAGGTCATTTCTACATCACGTAACACAAACTGTCATTCCACATTGTTCACAGATACGTACGTACATAACTACAATACACCAGACTAAGCTAGGGTGACCAAACGTCCGGGAAAACCGGGATTGTCCCGGTTTTCATCCCTGTGTTCCGGTGTCCCGAAATTTTTTTTCGGTACGCTCAAAAGTCCTGGAATTCAGTTTTTAAATACATTTCGTGAAACTTTCTCAAATTTTTGGGATTTCGCTATATTAAAGGAAGTACAACACAAGAAATTAATATATTTTAGCTTATTTGTCTAAAACCTCCATTGTCAAAAATGGGTTCAAATGGCTCTGAGCACTATGGGACTTAACTGCTAAGGTCATCAGTCCCCTAGAACTTAGAACTACTTAAACCTAACTAACCTAAGGACATCACACACATCCATGCCCGAGGCAGGATTCGAACCTGCGACCGTAGCGGTCACGCGATTCCAGACTGTAGCGCCTAGAACCGCACGGCCACCCCGCCCGGCCCTCCATTGTTCCATACTAGTAATCACAGTATTAGTATTGATACACTCAGGCAATAATTTACTTCGAGCGGTACTTTGGCCAACAAGTAGTAAGTTGTATTATTGTAACAGAGCTATGAAACCGTCCGATTGTCGCGCCACTTACACACTCATTGCCAGAACAGTGTAGTAGTTGATGTTTTGTCAGACAAACTGCAATAGTTTTTTCTCATATTAGTGGTATTATTGGTGCAGTACTGTGAAACGCAATGCCGAAACGTGCCTGCAAGTTCAGTGACTGTTATTCCAAGGAATGGAATTTCATTAAGAAAGGTCGTTTTGATTACGAAGCAGAGTGTTCCGTATGTAACTGTTTTATTAGTATAAGTCATGGTGGACGTTCTGACATAGTTGATCACATCAGGTCAAAGAAACACATTAGCAGAAACAGTGCACCGCGCTGCAGTAAAACTCTACAAAATTATTTTGTGAAACATCAGTCAGGTGAAGAGACGAAAGTTCGAGCAGCCGAGCTTACACTAGCCTACCACACGGTAAAACATCACCAAAACTTATAGATCTAGTGATTGTACTAATAAGCTTAACAGCATTATGTTTGATGATTGTTCCATTGCAAAAAAGTTTAGTTCAGCAAGAACTAAAGTGTCAGTCTTAGTGAAAGGAGTTATTGCTCCCCAGAGTGTAAAGGAAAGCCTTGAATACATCAAAAAGTCTTCTTTCTACGGGATATCCACTGATGCCAGCAATCATAAGGCCACTAACATATTTCCGTTTGTTGTTCAGTTTTTCAATATTAATCAGGGAATTCAGACCAAACTTTTGAAGGTGAGTTCCCTACCTAATGAAACATCTCACGAAATTTCAAGATTTTGTTTGAATACTATCGAAATGTTTGATCTTGAGAAAATTAAATGTGTGGCATTTTGTGGAGACAACACCAACACAAACTTTGGTGGTTTAAAAAGACAAGGCAAATGCAACGTATTTACCAAATTAAAGGTAACATTGCATGAAAACATTGAAGGCATTGGGTGCCCTGCCCATGTTTTACACAATAGCGTGCAGACATCTGCTGACAGTTTAAGCTGTGATGTTGAAACTATCTTCATGAAGGTATACTCACCTTTTTAGATATATACTGTTAGAACAGAGAGGCTTAAGGAGTTCTGTGATTATGTGGGAACTGAATATATGAATGTAATGTCTCACTCGAATACTCGCTGGTTATCACTGTTTCCAGCAGTTGGAAGAGTAATCCGCCTGTTTGAACCGTTAAAAGATTTTTTCCTAAATGAAGACAGATCCCCCAAAATAGTGGTTCAGTTTTTCAGTAACCCTTTAAGTGAAGCCTACTTACGGTTCATCCACATTCTGCTTAGCACTTTGCAGCATGGGATAAAGGAAACTGAGGGAAGCACGAAAAGTGTAATAGAGGTAAATGATGTTTTGAAAAATGCTCTGGAAACTGTTACTAAGAGGAGAGAACAGCAGTTCATTTCCTTTAATGTTAAATCTGTCCTTAAAAGAGCAGAAGTGTCAGAAGCGGTGGAAAGGAGTTTTAGAGAAGAAGCTAACAAGTTTTATGACACTTGTGTGAAATATCTCAGCAAGTGGAGCGCCTCATATTTACCCTCGTCGCCGGTGTTTGATTGGATGTTACTGAAGAGAGTGCCAAAATGGGAAATTGTTGAAGAGACAGTTTATTATTTGAAGAGTAAAGAGATTGAAATCGATGATTCCATTCTCTTTGATCAGTTCGGCATACTGACAAAATTTTTTGAAGAAAGTCGTCACAAGTGGAATGATGAAAAGAAAACACCAGTGGAATGTCATGAGAAGTGGGTGAGTTTTTTTTTAAAGCTGTGACTGTCTTCAGCATTACTCTGAGTTGGTAATAACTGCAAGGTATTTATTTGCAATCCCAACCCATAAAGCCAAAGTGGAAAGAATATTTTCGTTCATGAATATCCAGTGGACTGATGAAAGAAACAGAATGGAGGTGGACTCTCTTGAAGCAATCCTGCAGATCCTGTACAACTACAAAATGGATTGTGCCGGGTTTTATCACTGTGTCTCAAAGAACAAAGACATGATCAAGAAGGCTGGAGGCAGTGACAAATACCTTTTCTCCAAGGATACTCAATTCCATTTACAAGTGCTGAGTAATATTAAAGCTCATGTTAATATTAACTGATTAAGAATTGAATGGCTGTAAAATTTTGTAAAATCGTAATACATTTCTTTATTACTGTATACGTTTATTAAATGTCATTAATTATACAGATAATCTAGATTATATCAATCTTTTGTATCCTCTTATTAGTTATAATAATCGGATTAGCAAAATGTATCAACAAAACATTAATATTTAAAATTAAGAAACCTGGGTACATGTGGAATGAGGTGTCCATTGGCACCCGGGTGAATGTGTCTTGGTTCTCACCGAAAATAATTTGGTCACCCTAGACTAAGCCGACTACGACGTTATGCAAATGATTTCTGATAAAGTAAAACAGAGCAGTGCAAATACAGTTGATGAACTTACAGAGCTACGCAAAATTCTTTTACAGCAAGGTCCAGTTTTTGATGACATCCCTGGTACTACGTCCGGTTTTATGTATGAATTTCAAGGTAAACAGCATGACACATTTAAAGCTAAACATTATCCTATTCCGAATATCCGTACACAATATATTGTACCAGACGCACTATCCCGTTCTCTCTTCGACGATCAGCAAGACATCGCAACCAACTTCTGCCAAGCAAATTTTGGCGTCATGTATATTCAACAAGTTGCATTTGAAATTTCGTCGTCATTACGAGACGCAGCACAGGAACAGAGTAAAGACAACGTATTGAAAGAAATTAAACACCTTTGGCAAGATAAGAATAACGTTACCATTAGAAATCATTATACTTGTACGCAAGAATATTCCGTTTCGCCACTCTCACCCTGACAGCAATAACTGGTTATTATGTATTCCTGACGACTTTGTTGACAAATTAATTTGGTATAATCATTTAAGTTACGCACATTATGGAGCCAGAAAATGTTTTCTTATACTGAGACAGAACTGTTATTTTGCCAACATGGAGAAACGTATTCGACGAGTTTTAGCGTCATGTAAAATCTGCCAGAAAGCTAAATCAGACACGACTTCACATATTCCTCCGTTACATCCCATTGTAGCCGTTAAATTGAGGCACATTGCCACTGTAGGCATTTTTGGTCCGATTCCCAGATCTAATAGAGGTTTCTGCTACATCTTTGTCGCTGTTGAACTCACTTCGAAATTTGTTACCTTCACTCAGTTACGCAAAGCTACTGCTAAATCTATTTCGAATGCATTTGTAAAACATTTTCTATTTCATGTAGGGCATGTATTGAAAGTAATTTCCGACAATGGACCACAATTTCGATCTGCAATATGGACACGTATGTTACGAGCTAGAAACATTTCTCCGATCTATATATCCAAGTATCACGCTTCTTCGAACCCTTCTGAACGACTAATGAAAGAAATTGGTAAACTATGTAGAATATACTGCCATAAAAAACATATTGATTGGGATCCATACATACTCTCATTCCAGGATGTAATTAACTCCATACCAAATGGACCTACTATGCTATCTCCGACTGTTATATTAAAAAATGTTGTACCACCTAACAAAATTAAAGAATTAGTATCTTTTCCTTCATCTCGTCGACTACGCCACAATGAAATAATTGACATTGCGCTCAACAACATCAAACGTGCCGCAGAGCGCCGGAGACGGCAGCAAAAACAGGTTTGTACACGCCGTGTCTTTCACATAGGACAGAAGATATTAGTACGCACACATTATTTATCCAACAGAGGAAAGAGTAAATGCAGTAAATTCGAGCTTCTATACGCAGGTCCATATAGAATTCGCAGCATTCCTCACCCCAATGTAGTACATGTTGAAACTTTGAGAACCAGAAAAAGCAAGGGCAATCACCATATTTCCAATATTTATTGATTGAACATACTTTACGAATTATCACACTGTAATGCCATTTCCAGATATTTATATGACCACTTACCGATGATGCCTGTATTTTTTTGTGGCAAGTCACCGGCAAGGTAAGGTTAGCAGGTCGCTTTTCTTGTCGTTATATATCAGACCATGCACATTTTCAATTCTTTTTGTGTATGTATGATTGTTTTCCTATCAGAAGTAGAATTTTTGTCTGTATGCACTATGAAATTTTTAAGATATAACAAACACCAATTGACTTTGACATTTTGCCTGATGATATCTCAGTATCTCGACTATTCTAGATTTTTTTGCTACTATATTATGATACTGTGTGTACATTTTTGCACTTGAAAACTGTCTATGATTTTGACCTAATAAGTTTTCTGTCATACCATGCTGTATGTTTAATTATATCTCTAGAAACAAGTTTTCATTTAATGGGTATATGATTTAAATGCAAGATATTAATCCTTATTCGTCATTTTCAGAAAGAAATACCATGTAAAAGAAATAAATTAAACAAACCACAGTGGTTTATTATGAAATGGAAATTTCACCATCAGAATGAACGAAAGAAAATGCAAAACCTTGTCATGAAGAGTAAATGGATCAGAATTAACAAGCATTAACAAGAATATACTATACACACTGTATGATAGCAGTCTTGACTAATTATTTTTCTTTCAGAATACGAGGCGATTGATGCAAGCTGTCAGACATGACTACACATGTTAATTTTAGTGGCGAAATATGCTAAAAGTAAGGAACTCCATACTATGAATAGTTGTATGAAGTAAATGGTAATACAAATAATGAATAATGAAGTGTCTATTTTTTGCAGATGATAATAAATGATGATGAATAGTCATATGAAGAATATGGTAATATGAATAATGAAGTTTTTCTTTGCAGATGATGATAATGATGAAGCTATGGTAAAATGAATAATGAAGTTCTTCTTTGCAGATGAGGATAATGATGTTTATATATTTTCTATTAGTTAAGAAATGCTGTGTAGTGATTTAAGTATTTGTTGCAGTTCCTTTTGACAGTACGTCTTATGTCGCATAGTATAATGACTGAATGTTTTGGAAAAGACAGCTAGAGTACATATATATTGCGTACACGTTTCATTACCCGTTAATTTGAAGTTTACTACTTTTCAGCATAATATACATTTTTTCTTTCAACTCAATAATCCACTTTGTATTTTTTCCAGGAGAAGCTTTTCATGATGTTAATGTGCCATAAGCACTTAATTATGAAACCTGTTCTAATACTTGCATTTGTTTTACCCAGTTGTGTCTATCATTTATGAATGCAATCACATATACTGTACTCGTTTCATAACCTTGCTACAGCTGACTCATGACGAATGATGTTATTAATCCTTATTTCCAGCAGTAAGTGAAATGCAAGTATTTTCATGCCCCAGCAGTTAATTATCGATACCAACGCAATGCATTGCTAGCACAAAAAAAATTATCATCAGTCCCAACTATTACCGGTATACAACTAAATAATGCTACCAGTTTAAGATATATTTCTAGTCCTAAATATAATGCAAATTTTTCTGATGTATTGATTCCATTATATCTATGTATTATTGGACTACAGACCTTGAGTAATAGTTAAAATGTCTTACATTTTAACTATGTGTTATGTCACTTGCATGATATCATATATAAACACTAGCAACTTGATGCTACACCAAATAACTCTTGTTTTGAATGATGACTTCTGAATAATGCGTAAGAAATGCTTTGTAACTGGCCAACGAGTGCCAATAATTACTGTAATGAGAAGACTTATGACGCCAATAATTACTATAATTAGATGAATTATGAATAATATTCTGTAATAATTACTGTAATGAGATGACTTATGCATAAATGCTATGCCAATAATTTCTGTAAATAATATTTTGTTGTACTCTATAAATGCTATGCCAATGAATACTGTAACGAGATGACTTATGCATAAATGCTATGCCAATAATTACTGTAATGAGATGACTTATGATGCCAATAATTACTGTAATAAGATGACTTATGCATAAATGCTATGCCAATAATTACTGTAATTAGATGACTTATGCATGTATGCTATGCCAATGATTACTGTAATGAGATGACTTATGAATAATGTTGTGTAATACTCCATATATATACTACTTAAATGCTGTGTAAATAGCCAATGAATGCCAATAATTATTCAGACTGGTTGATACACTAGTGTAATTCTGAATGATGACTAGCGTAAGACTAAATGTATCCTTCACCTTCTGACCTAATTACCAGCAACTACTGCAATATCCGTACGTGCTGTCCACCTCATGATCATAGAGCACTATATTTCGTTTTTGTACTAATTCTGCGTTGATGTAAGAATATGGATTCTACAAGAATGTGGTGTTGACATATCAAGCTGTCCACCACCTTGAACGATGGAGATGTTATTATGGTCCTACTGTTTGGTGTACCTAATGTACTACCAAAATGATAAGATACAATATTAATACAACATTTCAGTGTCGTGGTTACACTGAGCAATACTTCAGGGAAGAGAGCTTCAGATTGTCTCACTAGGTGTTGTGCTTCTGTAGAAAGATTTGGACTTTCAGTGCAGCTACGTGTAAACCACTGTGCTACAACCATGATGCTATCCTTCCCATTGCTTTCCTAGTTCTTGTAAAATGCTAGAGACTTTTACAGTGCATGTGCACTTTATTTCATCTCTTAATGTGATCAGTTCATGTAAAGATGCTAAAGACTTATACAATGCGTGTTGAATTGCCCCTCTGTTTATTGATTGTATAACCACTGAATTGCTATTTATTTATGTAATGGGATAGTAATAATTATTAAAAGATGGCAATTTTATTTAAGCATGGATTCTACTCTTTCGATTGTTGCGAGTCAGCGATAGTGCAATGCTGCTCGCTTTGGAGAAAACACATTTTATAAGAATTATTTGGTCCAGGAAACATTTTTGCGATCACGGTTGCGATTTAGACGGTATTCGCGTAATTGTACTGATTAAAAGTTATCGCTTCCGAAAGACGCAGGTTCGATTAAAGCTGCGTGCACTTTTGCGCGTAAAATGAAAATATTCATAACACCTGGCGTAACAAAAAGAAACATGCGAATCACAACCGTGATCAAACGAAGAAAATATATGATAGCATAAATGTTCTTCGCTGTTATTCAGGACAGGCTCAGATTAGACCTTGCAATTTTTAGTTATAGGAAATCATAAGACGTTGTTCAATTTAGAGATATTTGTTTTGAATAACTTGTATTTACCTTCTCTCTCTCTCTCTCCTTTTTACAGCCTTTATACCTTCACATCGATTAAGGAACTTTTCCTTCTCTACCGATCAGTACGAGAACAAAATTCAGACTCAACAAAATGTCTTACATCGAATTATTACATGCTTAACCCTTAACAATCATATATAGTTTCGTAGTACAAACAACGCTAATGTCTTCCGTGCACTAGAAAGTCTTTGATACACTGAGCACAAAAATGAAAATAATAAAATTATGATTACATTTTTAATATCATGAATACTTCTTTAAATCATGGAAATAAGATTTGACATCGTCGTAATATTAATTTTCATCTTTGTAGCACTACAGTGTGCACTTTATTTCATTTCTCAATGTATTCATTTCTTGTAAAATGCTAGAGACTTATACAGTCCATGTGCACTTTATTTCATCTCTTAATGTGATCAGTTCAGGTAAAAATGTTGTAGACTTATACAGTGCGTGTGCACTCTATTTCATTTCTTAATATGTTCTGCACTTATCAGTAATGTATATACTCTGTGACTAGACTTAGTAACTAAATAGATTCCAGAAAAATTTGTTCCTCATGGCAAGTCCAATTGGCTCTCCATCGCTGCCAAATTTTTGACCCCCCCCCCCCCCCCCCCCCGTACTGGAGGGTTATGTAAGAGGTCCATGATTAAAGAATTTGTTGCTAGCGCACTCGAGCAAATGTAATTGCGATGGATTGCTCACGCGCTGCCTGCGATATGTAAGCTATAAGAGAATCTCAGACCAGAAAGTAGTGTTGACTGCAGTAAGAGCAATGTAGCAGTAGGAATAAGTAGTAGCTAGCAGTCTGGTGTATCGTGTTGGCTGGGCCGGTCGTGTGGAGCGATGACGGTGCCTGAGCATTGTAGTACAAGGTAAAAGCAGCCTCGCGCATATGTAGTATTGTTATATCAAGTCCCATGTAAATCTTTTTAAAAATATTTCTTAATAATAATCTTTTTTTATAAAAATTAACTTTTGACAATCATTCCTCTCAATTTAAAGAATTTACTAATTTCTCCAATCCATGGTCATCCCAATTATTGTAAAGAAAAAGCAATTGTTTCTTTTTATACGTGACAAATCTATCGGCCAGCATTGCACTGGGCTGTGCCAGAAAAATTTCTTATAGGAGCAGATATATGCGTTATCCGGCGACCTTATTGAGGTAAGAATTACAAGTTATTCAGAAGGATCTTTCAGGGCCATGACGCAGCACTGCTGACGTCCAAATTTACCAATTTAAATTCACAGTCAATTATTGAAAGGTTATAAGTGAGGCACAATTTTATTGAGAGATTAGTCACATTGTATTATTGGTAGGTTACGGAATTTATTTATTGGGAGGTTACGCTAAATGTCGATGTTATAGTTATATTTTTTACTGTTGGGAGATTATTATAAATATTATTTATCTGTTAGTAGGTTACGCAGAATGTGAATGATATAATTATATATTTTACTGTTGGGAGGTTACGGAATAAATCTGTTGGGAGGTTACAACGTGCCCTCTATGGACGAGCGTTGTTCTGTTGAGAAATGGCTTACGATGCTGTGGCGTGAGGGGTAACGGCTGAGAACGCAGGATGTTTGTGAGGTAACACCTCTATGATTACCAAATCATTGGAAGATGAGACCTCTACCGGGGTTGGCAATGGTCATCCAGGTTAGTATAGAATGGCGATTCATCAGTAAACACAACGCGACGCCATTCATCAGTAGTCCATATTTCCCGCTCACGGTCTACCCGACGGTAGGCCCTAGTCACACGACATTATTATTATTATTATGGTATCACTGCAAAAGCTGACGTTTGTTTCGTGAAATTAACAACAACCTAACCACGGGATTGTAATTCCGTAGTCTCGTCGCTGCTAGTTTCCGACCAATAATGCAGGATGACGTAGAATGTTTCAGGGTCTCTATTACTTGTTCTCTCATCGTAGACGCAGAAGGAAAGTGCTTTTAAGATGTGCTTGGGGCGCTGTACTTCGATCCTCACTTTTGGTGGTCAGATGTGCTCGATCGGAACCTAGGCGGAGAGTATGCCTGCAGTCCAACATCAGGCCACTGTCGAAGCCAAGTGTGCTGTCGATGGGACGTTAAACACTAATATCCTCCTCCTCCCTCCAAGTGTGCCACATATCTGGATATCGCAGGATTTGACCGACCGGCCAAATGGAATCGCGTAAAGAGGTCTCTTTCAAAGTCTGTTAGATGCTGATAACACTGTCTCACACGGGTAAGCAGCATCTCCATGTTGATCATGCGCTGTATGTACAGTGTTGTCATAATTATATTTTCACTAATTGAGCCAGAGTAGACGGAAAACTACTTGTGAAAACCTATTTATTGCCAAAATTGTTATGTTAACTTATTAATGGATTACTGATTTTGGCAATATAAATTGTTAGCTTTTGATCAATAACAGAAAATAAGCCGAGGTTGCAGGCTTAGAGTAATATAAAATGTAGTGATTTACACACAAAAACTCAATGACAAAACTTACGTATCCATAAAACCGGGAAGTGGTAGTTACATCATACAGTGCTTTAACCCGCTCCGTAACAACAAGAACACACAACGTGCTATGATAATTCTCATAAAATTCTGTTCATTGGGATGGTTACAATCCAAAGTCAAAATACGACAATGATTGGTTGGCTGAGTTGGGGGAGGGGACCAAACAGCGAGGTCATCGGTCCCATACAATAATGAATACATCTAATATGTAAAATTAAATAAAAACATATGTCAAAAAATATTTCTAATGAGTTGTCTCGATGTTGTGGGCTGCAATCCATGACACTTTACAGTACACTGTTTCTTTTTATACACAATTTATTTAAATTTTGCCGTTATGATTAGCATACTTGGTGCATACTACTTTAATGTTAGATTATGTCTGCCGGCCGCGGTGGTCGTGCGGTTCTGGGCGCTCCAGTCCGGAGCCGTGCTGCTGCTACGGTCGCAGGTTCGAGTCCTGCCTCGGGCATGGATGTGTGTGATGTCCTTAGGTTAGTTAGGTTTAATTAGTTCTAAGTTCTAGGGGACTGATGACCACAGCAGTTGAGTCCCATAGTGCTCAGAGCCATTTGAACCATTAGATTATGTCTTTTAATTCCAATGTTACACAAACATGGGACTCTGTTACTTTAGTTCCAGGGCTCACGAGAACTAAGGACCCCGCAACGATCCTGTGACGTCACACTACTCTCCTTGTCCGCCATACTTCGTGAACGCCCGGCTCCGAAAAGAGCACATGGCATAACAATACGTTAATTAAAAGGTACCCGCTAAAGTTTTAATTTTGTGGTGTGCTATAGAGAGCTTGCATGTATTTAAACACCCAGTTAAGAATTATTAAACTCGTCTGGAACAGTTACTCGCTCTCCGCCGGAGACGGCAGTGTCACGTGCTGTGACGTATGCGCCGCGGCCTGTCTTTCTTGGGGGCCTCTCTTTAATTCTAATTGGCATCATGCATTGCTGACCGCCATCTTGTGTACCTCACAGCACTAGCATTCCGTTGTATTCCAGGTGTAGTTGTCAGTTACTCTGTCGCAGACAACATGGCATTATACCACGCGAAACGACAATGTGGAGCATGTATCTGTTTTGTTCGTGCCACAAAAATTCTGATTATACATGCATTATCGCTGTCATCTGGCATGTTATTGTAATGCCTCGACTTTCTTTCGACGTGTTTTTATTTAATTTTACTTATTAGATTTATTCATTATTGTATTTTCACCGTGAATAAAATCCGTCACGATGAAGAGAATTGTGTGTTCTTCTTGTGACAGAGCGGCTTAAACCACTGGATGACGCAACTACCACTGCTCGGTTTTATGGATACGTAAGTTTTGTCACGGAGTTTTTGTGTATGCCTTACTATATTTATATATTATTCTAAGCCTATAACCTCGGCTTATTTTCTGTCAGGATATAGACCTGAAGATGGAAATTTATATTGCCGAAACGAGTAATCCAGTAACGTGTTAACATAGTGATCTTGGTAAATAAACACGTTTTCACAAGAACACTAGGTACAAATTTATAGATCGCCTCCTGCACCATTGCTCATATCAGGTAACCACAATAAAATCCCGACTTTACGGAAATGATGTTCAGACTGTGTGCTACTGGATTTGCGTTGTTAGTGGGGTTAGTGCCATGACCGGCGAGACATAAGCGTCACTGTGCATTACAGTTGCTGACAGTCGGTTTGGGCATGGACAAGTTGAGTAAGGCTTTGTCGTAAAGAAGTTTTATCAAAATAAAAGAAATAGTGCTGCGAGTATCGACGCATTAGAGGAATAAGGTGATGTCCTCTTTCCGCACCGGAGTTGCAGAACGGGATTCTGAAGTTCGAATTAAATGGCGATTTGTGAATTGCACCTGAGAGAGGCCGACGGCCAATTGCGCCACGAAAGGTTCAAGAAGTTAATGTTGCCATGGCTGAGAAAGTTGGACGCAATATGCGTTCTTCAAGCAGTGCACGAGATATGTCACGGCAGCTGAACGTTCCACGGCCCACCGTCCGAAAAGTGCTGCAATCAGTTGTTAAATGATGCCCGGAAAAACTTCACCCTCAGATGGTCGTCATGTTGAGCAACGTTTGTAATCTGGAACATAAACGGGGTACGCAGATAGCAAATGTTACCCTCTCATGTGGAAATTAGAATACGTTCCTTTCAATGGTTTATTCGTTACTTCTCTTGAGCGACTCCTTACAAATGTTTACACAAAGTTTCATTGTCCGTCGATCACTCGTTTTTCATGAGGGCCCTCTCAAGTATCGAAAGTTTAATTACACTCACCCTGCACTACCAGGCGTCGTAACAACACTAAACACGAACGACACTAATTCGCTCTGGTGGTCGTCGCCCATGTCACAGAAAACTGCAACATTAATCATTTACATATCCACCGATGAGATGTACGTGTCCGAAATTACATTGACTGCGGACCACGTCTTCGGGGTGCTACACCTTTTTTGTCAAGCAGAGTATTACTTCTCATCACATATATTTCGGTACAATGAAATATTGCACAAACATTGCTACGAGAAAAGATTTACTAAAAGTACTACAATTAAGACAAAAGAAATTGAACAATACTCCGGCATTCGCTTGCAAATGTATGACACGACCAATCAGCTGATCGAAATGTTTGTCAGTAGCTATTGCTAATTTTGATTCTCCTAGAAAGTACCACCGGCTGTTGCTGGTGTGTAACAACATTGATTAATATCACGTTTACATTTATGATGTCAGAGGCTGCTCGAATAGCTGGTGTACTCGCATTAGAAAACAGAGCTAAGACTGCAGACAGGTATGACGTTTGGCTGCCGGTGGTGCAAGTTCAGAACTGGTGGAGGCAAGAACGAGGGAGCAACGCTTGACCCTAAGACAATAAAAAACTGTCACAAGAAATTAATGAACACTGGTGGTGTGGAAGATGGGAGTCTATCTGGAAGATCCTCAACATCCAAATCGGAAGATAACGTGAAAGTTGTTCAGCACATCTTACTGAACACAGCCCTTCAGTGTCAACAAGACAGGCTGTTAAGAAAAGGAGATCGTCACGTCACACGGTAATGAGCATTTTAAAAAGTGAGTTATATTTTCGAGCTTGGAAGCCACATTACGTGTAACAAATGTCCGATGAGGACTGCGACAGGAGAATGAAATTTTGCAACATTATATCTGGATGGGCAGATGATTACTCCGATCTGTACAATATCCTTTGGTCTGATGAAGCGGTATTTCGTGTTTGAGATTTTGTGAACCGTCACATTTGTCATTATACAGGGTGGTCCATTGATCGTGACCGGGCCAAATATCTCACGAAATAAGCATCAAACGAAAAAACTACAAAGAACTAAACTTGTCTAGCTTAAAGGGGAAACCAGATGGCGCTATGGCTGGCCCGCTAGATGTCGCTACCATAGGTCAAACGGATATCAACTGCCTTTTTAAAAATAGGAACCCCCATTTTTTATTACATATTCGCGTAGAACGTAAAGAAATATGAATGTTTTAGTTGGACCACTTTTATCGCTTTGTGATAGATGGCGCTGTAATAGTCACAAACATATGGCTCATAATTTTAAACGAACAGTTGGTAACAGGTAGGTTTTTTAAATTAAAATATAGAACCTAGGTACGTTTTAACATTTTATTTCAGTTGTTCCAATGTGATACATGTACCTTTGTGAACTTATCATTTCTGAGAACGCATGCTGTTACAGCGTGATTACCTGTAAATACCACATCAATGCAATAAATTCTCAGAATGATGTCCGTCAACCTCAATGCATTTGACAATACGTGTAACGACATTCCTCTCAACAGCGAGTAGTTCGCCTTCCGTAATGTTCGCAAATGCATTGACAATGCGCTGAAGCATGTTGTCAGGCGTTGTCAGTGGATCACGATAGCAAATATCCTTCAACTTTCCCCACAGAAAGAAATCCGGGGACGTCAGGTCCGGTGAACGTGCGGGCCATAGTATGGTGCTTCGACGAATAATCCACCTGTCATGAAATATGCTATTCAATACCGCTTCAACCGCACGCGAGCTATGTGCCGGACATCCATCATGTTGGAAGTACATCGACATTCTGTCATGCAGTGAAACATCTTGTAGTAACGTCGGTAGGAAAGCAGCATACATTGCACCATTTAGATTGCCATCGATAAAATGGGGGCCAATCATCCTTCCTCCCATAATGTCGCACCATACATTAACCCGCCAAGGTCGCTGATGTTCCACTTGTCGCAGCCATCGTGGATTTTCCGTTGCCCAATAGTGCATATTATGCCGGTTTACATTTCCGTTGTTGATGAATGAGGCCTCGTCGCTAAATAGAACGCGTGCAGAAAATCTGTCATCGTCCCGTAATTTCTCTTGTGCCACGACGTTCAAAGTGGTCGCCATGCAATTCCTGTTGCACATAAATACGGTACGGGTGCAGTCGATGTTGTTGCAGCATTCTCAACACCAAAGTTTTTGAGATTCCCGATTCTCGCGCAATTTGTCTGCTACTGATGTGCGGATTAGCCGCGACAGCAGCTAAAACACCTACTTGGGCATCACCTGTACGTGAGACCACGTACTTATACGTTTGTGACTATTACAGCGCCGTCTATCACAAAGCGAAAAAAGTAGTCCAACTAAAACATTCAAATTTCTTTGCGTACTACACGGATATGAAATAAAAATGGGGGTTCCTATTTAAAAAAACTCAGTTGATATCCGTTTGACCTATGGCAGCGCCATCTAGCAGGCCAACCATAGCGCCATCTGGTTTCCCCCTTCAAGCTAGACGAGTTTCGTCGTTTGTAGTTTCTTCGTTTGATGCTTATTTCGTGAGATATTTGGCCTGGTCACTATCAATGGACCACCCTGTAAATCAGATTTGAATCGAAATATAATAGCTGAAAAAACTGCAATCAAGATCAAAGATAACCGTCTGGTGTGAGACGACATCAAGCAGTTTCATTGGCCCATACGTGCTAAGCGACACAGTGAATGGTGCAAGATGCTTGGAGATTCTTAGTACGTACATAAGGCCTGTGATTCAAGAATGGAAAATTGGAAGAGAATTGCTGTTAATGCAATATGGAGCTCCGCCCCGCTACACAATTCCCGTGAGAGAATGGCTTGATGACAGTTTCCCTGGCAGATATAATGATCACTAGGGACCGACAGAATGGCCAGCTTGCAGCACTGGTCTAACTCCTTGCGACGTCTTCCTTTGGGATTGGGCTAAGGAATAAGTGTCCCAGTTGAGATGCTAAAAATAGCAGTCGATTTTGCACTTAAAAGATTCAAGATTTGTGCGGAATATGTCGGAGCCTACGATGAAATGCAGCTTAATAGCCAAATGGTACACCCTAATAATGTATTCAATGGAAATAAAACTATGATAAGTTATACTTTTTTAAACATTCATTTTTAAAAATAGGTACTGACTTTACAACCGCCCTGTATATGTAGAAATGTAATTTTTATTTGCCATATGCTGTATATATTTATTCTGAGCACTTTTGGTTAATTTAACCATTATGAACTGAAAGACTGAAAAACGAAAAAAACCACATGTAATACACACAGACCAAAAAAAAATCAAATTATGAGAGTTGTACCTCTGAACATTAACATCATATACACCACTTACAATCTGTTCTTTAAAAGTGCATATTTCTCATAGAAGACACTTTCAAATACCGTATGTGACACTGTTGACGGGAATACTCTCTTTGAAATTTTGTAGATATGAGGAGTAAAAATACAGGGAGCGAAAGGCTATTTACAAGTGGTACAGGAACCAGACGGCAGTTATAAGAGTCGAGAGTCGAGGGGCATGTAAGGGAAGCCGTGGTTAAGAAGGAACATAGGGTTGTAGCCTATCCCCGATATTATTCACTCTGTACATTGAGCAAGCAGTAAAGGAAACCAAAGAAAAATTTGGAGAAGGAAATAAAGTTCGGGGAGAAGAAATAAAATGAGGTTTGCAAAGACGGTAAAGAACGGTTGAACGAAATGGAAAGTGTCTTGAAAAGTGGGTAAAAGATGAACATTAAGAAAGGGACCGAGACTCGAACTCGAGACCTTTGCCTTTCGCGAGCAAGTGCTCTACCATCGGAGCTACCCAAGCAAGGGTCCGTCCTCATAGCTACAGGTATTGGTAGAAGTAAGACTGTGAGTACGGATCCTGACTCATACATGGGTAGCTCAGATGGTAGAGCACTTGGCCGCGAAAGGCAAGGGTCCCGAGTTCGAGTCTCGGTCCGGTACACAGTTTTAATCTGCCAGGAAGTTTCTTATTAACATGTTGTTGACTGTAGATTGATGTGTTACCGTCTTGTAATTAGTCCTTTTTCCTTGTGCAAGTAGTCAGAGATCATGAGACGGCCTAGTAGTTTCAGTTGATATCGCATTGATGTTTAGTGCCGAAACATAAAACTGCAAACCATCAATCTCTTGAAATTTGTCTCTAAATCTTGGTTTCAATGGTTTATCGACATCCACTTTCTTAGCGTCAAGTAATTCTCTCTGTTTCTCAATGGAATTTCGACTTCCCTTTCCTGTAATACTGCTTTCCAGGTCTTCGTGGTTTTGGAGATCTTGATCCACTTTGTTCGGTACGCTGTAAACTTTATTTTTTTTGCTTTCGCCAGGCAGAATATTGGGTGCTTTCACATCTGAATCTGCCTTTTTTGTGGATACAAGGCGGCTCAAAATTACTAAAATGTAGATCTCTGTTGAAGTCCCTAAAATGTGTCTCGTCACGTCATAACTACAGATAGTAAAGCTCAATCAAAGAATAAAAATACACTTTATTGCAATTTTTCCCACGCGAAAAACATGTCCGTGCACCGACGTCACAAATTTCTCTGAATATGATCATTCGTAAAATACGTAAGGTGTTATTACTTACTAAGCTTTCTATTCACGCTGTCTTTCAGTTTTCGCAGCTCCAATTCTCATTCTACTTCCTTTCGATCGTTCTCCCATGGGTAAATAGCCCTCCACGGCGATGAAAAGTACACAGTCATTTAATCAACATACCACTGAGATCTGTAAGATGAAAACAGCGGAGACAGCAAGCAAATGATCGACCTAATATCGCAGACTGGGAAACTTGCCCTGAACAAAATACGTTTTGAGCCGTTAGTTGTTGTGTACATAATAAGATTCGATCCGATTTTTTTTTTTTAACGCCAAGTTAGTATGCGAAAGAATACGAAATGACCTGATCTGACTCAACAGTGTTAAAGGGCATAGCACAATTGGGATAAAAAGTACCAAACTGTATTTTGACATCGGCAGCATGTAATACGTTTTTGAAAGGTGCTTCTCATATCATCTACTGTCTAAGGATACAAGCATGTGGCCTTCTTGACATGACCAAGTAGTGTATTCTGAAGCTGAACTGTGAAAACAGTGTACAAGCTAGCCGTTGGATGTGGCTAGTGAGTTGCCTCGTTGACGCCCGCCGTGAGCTGCAGAAAGGAGGGCGGCGGAGTAGTACGTCACGGGTGACCACGCCTCGGTCGTCCGGGACGTCAGGATGCTTCAGTGGCGAGGGACGGGGTCGCCGTGCGTCAATAAGGGGCGCAGCCCGGCGCCTAAACAAAAGCCGGACAAAGTAGCGCACTTCTCACTTAAGAGCTGCTCGCAACAAAAGGAGGACCGGCCCGCGATGAAAGCGAGGAGATCCAATCTACTTGGGTGGCCAGCGGCGGCCAACTTCGGCTAAGGTGTTTTAAGAGGCTGCTCCCCTTTCTTCTCGAGTTTGTTGCTGAAAGCGAGTTTCGTGGGGTAAAGGGAGCGGCAGGGAAAAGGGGGGAGTGGTGGTGGTGCGGGGGTAGGAGGAGGAGGGGCGGCCTGCCGCTGGAGCGGGGAGAGTGGCAGGGAGCGAAGAGGGAGGGGGGAGGATTGCCTCGCCGTAATTACATTAACTTCGCGCGGACAAAGTAGAGGGAACGACAAAAGGAAACGAGAGAATAAAGGGCGGTGGTGGGCGGACCTAACGCTCTGTGAACGGAAATAAAATTGGGTGGGCCCTGACGGCGGGTGCGGGGGCGGAGAGGGGCGGGGGAGGGCGAGGGTGTGGTCGCTAAATGACGTCTTCACTCGGCTCACTTGGCCAACTCAATTAGGCCCGGCGCGCCGAGGAGGCCGATTCGTGGCGTTCTCCGTCTTCAAACACGCCTCTCGCCACCTCGCGCGGAAAAGCCGCCTCGAAACTTGAGCAGTGCGACGCTCTTGTCTGGCGCGCCGCGTTTGTGCTTCACGCTCGCCTCTTTCCAGTCCTGGCGCTCAGCCCCTGTATGTGTGTGTGTGTGCGCACGTATGTCTGAAAAGGTGTCGGGTCATGCATTTACTTTCAGCCTAAAAGTGACGAAACGAGTAAAATAAAGAAAAAAAGTCAATTTTATAACTTCAAACCCCCTTCTTCTTGCAGCAATATAATATTCATTACGCTCCAGGCGAGCTTCGCCCTTTATATTGAAGGCAACTTCAGTGGATTTTTTAAATACTCCTCTGACTAGCCAAAATGTGGGGTCCCTCTCTTATGGTCAGAGGTTAGAGCGCATGTTTCCATTAAACTTATAAAAAGTCGACACGTATTCGCGCTAAGATCTTTTTATTATGTAGCTTTCACGCTTCGGTTTTCGTAACTTAAACGATGTGAATCACTTCACGGCAGCCCTGCCGAGAACTTCAGATTTATGTTAAGAGAACCTTGTACAATTTTTCCGTAACTGTTGTTTCCTCACTATTAGGGCCATACTTAGTATCTATAGAGCCCCAGGATCAAATCGTAACTCGAAGAAGGAATTGTGTGACATAAACAAAAGTTGATAGACGTGTTTCTACATCTGGAAGAAGGTGTCTATTCAAATTTCGCATCAGTCGCATAAGAGGCGCTGGTAGCTCCACTGTGAGTATGCAAATCATGTCTGCTTTAAATACACGTTGTAACGGTCGAGAGCCTCAGTAACTTTCAAGATTGGACGTGGTGACTTGATGGTAGACGAAAATGCCTTCAGGGTGACAAGGACGCCATTATCAACACCTCACTGACTTTAAAATAGGTAATTATTTTCAGCCATAATGTCTATGTTTATGCACCGTGACTGTGTGGGATAATTATTTATTTCAAGTTCCTGCTACCAGTCACTTTTTTATTTTGTGCTTAATCTAACATAAAGCAACGCGTTTTGAACATGTTCTGTTCATCTTCAGGCGTTTATACATACATACAGAGGAATGTTACTTAAAAATAAACAGTCTTAAACTAGATTAATCTAGAACTGTTCGTCCATTGTTTTTTTACTGTAGCTGCTGGTGTGGCATTTGGGGGGAAGGAGTGGGGCAGTGTATGGCTGATTTCGATTTCTAGCCATACACTGCCCCCCTCCTTCCCCCCAAATGCCACACCAGCAGCTACAGTAAAAAACAATGGACAAACAGTTCTAGATTAATCTAGTTTAAGACTTTATTTTTAAGTAACATTCCTCTATATGTATGTATGTATGTATAAACGCCTGAAGATAACAGAACATGTTCGAACCGCGTTGCATTATGTTAGATTAAACATAAAATAAAAAGTGACTGGTAGCAGAAACTTGAAATAAATAATTAAAATAGGTTGTCTAATAGGGCTACGAGAAGGTGGATGATCGTTCTGCGACACTGTAAAAATACTTCGCAGGAATGTAGCCACTGTACACGATTGTTGGCAGCAAAGGTCAGGAGAATGTACTGCCGCAAGAACATCAGGCCCCGGACGGTCACGTGGCACTACCGAGAGGGAAGACCATCGTGGTTGGACACGTCTTTTGCGCGTCGTACTGCATATGCAGCAGAAATTTGAGTTGCAGTTGGCACCACAGTGACACAAGGAACAGTTACAATCGGTTAATTCAAGGACAGCTCCCAGCCAGGCGTCCTGTAGCGTACATTCCACCGACCCCATACCACCGTCATTTGCGACTTGAGTGGTGTCAAACGATAGTTCACTAGAGGGCAGGGTGGAGGTCTGTTGTGTTTTTTGATCAAAGTTGGTTTTGCCTCTATGCCAATGACGGGCGTGCGTTGGTTACAATGAAGGCACAAATAATTGTTCAAAACCGGTGGTAGGCAGAAAACATCTTCCGGGCTTGTCCTAAATGCTTTCTCCGAAAATTATTTCGAGCAGTTAGTTCACGAACCCACGCGAATTGTAAATTCTTGCGAAAACACACTTGACCTCATAGCCACAAACAATCCAGAGCTAATAGAGAGCATCATGACTGATACAGGGATTAGTGATCACAAGGTCGTTGTAGCTAGGCTCAATACCGTTTCTTCCAAATCCACCAGAACAAACGCAAAATAATTTTATTTAAAAAAGCGGATAAAGTGTCACTAGAAGCCTTCCTGAGAGACAATCTCCATTCCTTCCGAACTGGCTATGCAAATGTAGACGAGATGTGGCTCAAATTCAAAGATATAGTAGCAACAGCAATTGAGAGAGTCATACCTCATAAATTGGTAAGAGATGGAACTGATACCCCATGGTACACAAAATGTCTCGAAATTTGGTAGGAAATACGAAGAAATTCTGGTCGTATGTAAAGTACACAAGCGGCAAGACGCAGTCAATACCTTCGCTGCGCAGTGCCGATGGTACTGTTACCGACGACTGTGCCGCTAAAGCGGAGTTATTGAACGCAGTTTTCCGAAATTCCTTCACCAGGGAAGACGAATGAAATATTCCAGAATTTGAAACACGAACAGCTGCTAGCATGAGTTTCTTAGAAGTAGATACCTTAGGGGTTGCGAAGCAACTCAAATCGCTTGATACGGGCAAGTCTTCAGGTCCAGATTGTATACCGATTAGGTTCCTTTCAGATTACGCTAATACAATAACTCCCTGCTTAGCAATCATATACAACCGCTCGCTCACCGTTAGATCTGCACCTACAGATTGGAAAACTGCGCAGGTCGCACCAGTGTTTAAGAAGGGTAGTAGGAGTAATCCATCGAACTACAGACCTATATCATTGACGTCGGTTTGCAGTAGGGTTTTGGAGCATATACTGTATTCAAACATTATGAATCACCTCGAAGGGAACGATCTATTGATACGTAATCAGCATGGTTTCAGAAAACATCGTTCTTGTGCAACGCAGCTAGCTCTTTATTCGCACGAAGTAATGGCCGCTATCGACAGGGGATCTCAAGTTGATTCCGTATTTCTAGATTTCCGGAAAGCTTTTGACATCGTTCCTCACAAGCGACTTCTAATCAAGCTGCGGGCCTATGGGGTATCGTCTCAGTTGTGCGACTGGATTCGTGATTTCTTGTCAGGAAGGTCGCAGTTCGTAGTAATAGACGGCAAATCATCGAGTAAAACTGAAGTGATATCAGGTGTTCCCCAGGGAAGCGTCCTGGGACCTCTGCTGTTCCTGATCTATATAAATGACCTGGGTGACAAACTGAGCAGTTCTCTTAGGTTGTTCGCAGATGATGCTGTAATTACCGTCTAGTAAGGTCATCCGAAGACCAGTATCAGTTGCAAAGCCATTTAGAAAAGATTGCTGTATAGTGTGGCAGGTGGCAGTTGACGCTAAATAACGAAAAGTGTGAGGTGATCAACATGAGTCCCAAAAGAAA
Organism: Schistocerca serialis cubense; assembly: GCF_023864345.2. NCBI lineage: Eukaryota > Metazoa > Arthropoda > Insecta > Orthoptera > Acrididae > Schistocerca > Schistocerca serialis. The sequence goes on along the minus strand of NC_064641.1, from coordinate 385,359,589 downwards.
TCCGTTGGAATTCGATTACTCGATAAATAGTACAATTCTCAAGGCTGTCAATTCAACTAAGTACCTGGGTGTTAAAATTACGAACAACTTCAATTGGAAAGACCACATAGATAATACTGTGGGGAAGGCGAGCCAAAGGTTGCGTTTCATTGGCAGGACACTTAGAACAAGTCCACTAAAGAGACAGCTTACACTACACTCGTTCGTCCTCTGTTAGAATATTGCTGCGCGGTGTGGGGTCCTTACCAGGTGGGATTGACGGAGGACATAGAAAGGGTGCAAAAAAGGGCAGCTCGTTTTGTATTATCACGTAATAGGGGAGAGAGTGTGGCACATATGATACGCGAGTTGGGATGGAAGTCATTAAAGCAAAGACGTTTTTCGTCAGGGCGAGATCTATTTACGAAATTTCAGTCACCATCTTTCTCTTCCGAATGCGAAAATATTTTGTTGAGCCCAACCTACATAGGTAGGAATGATCATCAAAATAAAATAAGAGAAATCAGAGCTCGAACAGAAAGGTTTAGGTGTTCTTTTTTCCCGCGCGCTGTTCGGGAGTGGAATGGTAGAGAGATAGTACGATGTGGTTCGATGAACCCTCTGCCAAGCACTTAAATGTGAATTGCAGAGTAATCATGTAGATGTAGATGTGGATGTAGTTGAAATATTTTATTTGAAACTGGTAGATAACAAAACATGATGAGTTTGACATCAAAGTAAATGTACATTTTTAGCTACTTACTTCGTATTAAAATAATATCGTTTTAAAAGCTGTCTGTATCACTACAGTGTTAATTCAGTGCTTTTGTTCACATTACATTAGCATTATAGCTAATCTGTGGTGAACATGCCAAAGTATCATCTGTTAAATAATGTGAAAAACTATGTGTTTCTGTCTGAGTGTGTTTTTGTGAGTATGTGTGAGCTTACTACAGATTAAATAAATAATGCGCTCGTTCTAGAATACCCGTTAAAAGATTACAATCCACAGTCTCTATATGCGCTAGTAGGTGCGACACATTTCGACGAATTTTTGTGTTTTTCTTCGGTTTTACGTAAGTAAGAGACCGGAAAGAAATAAATCCAGTACTAGGGTGATTGATTAACTTAGACAAACTTGTGTGGAAGAAATACCTTAGCAAAATTCGTACTATAGGACACGCCTTATAATTCGAGGTTTCCCGTTGCACATTCAACGCGAAAAAATTACTTTACAGATATTACAACATAGAAAGAGAATATTCATCATAAACTGTGATATTTCCTAATACTTTAATACATCGCACTGATTACAAGCCTGTATTATTTTGAACTGTCGCCAGTCTTAACTGTAATGCAGCTGCTGCAAAATTACAAAAAAGATTCGTCCATCTTGACTATACGTCATTGGAGAGGAAAATACAATGATGTATTGGCCTGCACGTTGACAGAAGCAGAGGACATGGTAAAAAATTGGGAATATTCCGAAGGATTCTCGTAAGAACATATTAACTGGAAGGTTTTTAAAAATTATACATCCCATCTTTTCTCCTTTCAAAGACTTTGAGCATTCTGATATCTTTTGTCTCTCGTCATTCCAAGCTGTTTCGAAATATTGCTTTGAAACTCTGCTTTGTCCCAGAAAACTACTGTCGATATCCTGTTACTTTCCACCCTGTTTTCATGTTCCAACTATGAAAAAAAGACTATATTATTTCATATCTTATCTGTTAATCTGAATCAGGCTTCTCTAAACTACCTTGATGAAGAACTCTGCTCTCTTTGGAAAAAACTTCGGTGTACCTGTCGTTTGCAGCGACCGCCATGCTGTATACCTAAGCGAAAAGATTCGATCGGCTTCTACATATTTAAGAATTATTAATTTCTGGTTATAAATTATATGAACGGTGTCTGGAGTTGGAAATTATCAGATCAGTACAATACAGTAATGCTTCATCATTCTCATAACCAGAATAGCTCCTTCCTCCATATGAGTTGAGAATTTTACAATCCGTTTTCAGTTTGTCGTTTAGAATGGTAACAGAAGTAATGACTACCTTACTGGATTTGTAAAGGCAGATTTACTGTGTACATACTGCTGTAAAACAGCAAGTACTTGGAACACTGTTATCAAAACCTGTTGCCTTTTACCTTGTTCATTTATCTCTGTTTCAAAATAGACAACATGCACCGAAACAGCAGATCTTATTCCAAAAATCTCAATATTTAGTGTCACGTTGAGAAACGCCCACTATCACATTTTCAGTAAGTGTTTCTATGATAAAAAGTAGCAAACGTGAATGTTAGCAAGCAATGCATCGTAAAGGACTACAAATATGTGAAATGAACTTCGCTCCAGACTGATAAATATGCCCACTTCCGCATGCTGATATTAGTTTCTGATTAATGAGTTTTGGCTTGTTCGAACGTAATTTTTATGGTACGTAGTGCCGCGCCTAAACAATGTGAACTCCGTTGAAGAGATATCTGTATTGCATGTGACCCTTGATTTTACGAATTACACGTTTCCCTAGGTAATACCTAATTTACCGACTACTTCTGCTCCTCATGACATTGTTTTGCACTACAACAAAAGCCATACGAAAAGCATGAGTTAAATAAGGTACAATCAATCTCTTAATCAGCTTGTCAACGTCCATATCACACCTGACTTTCAAAATGAGCAGGTAAAAACTGTTAACGTTTTTTCCACTAGTTTCGTACAAGAGCGTGTTGACACGTAATGCCTCCGACTTTTTGTGTGAAAAGTTTTAAAGCTTTTTAAACGAAAAAAACTTATTAGCTTCCTACATCTTTATTCTTCATGTGTACATATTTATTTCCCAACATAATCACCCTGGCGACGAACACATTTCTCCCATCGAGGGACGAGTTTGTTGATACCGTCACTGTAGAATGTTTGACTTTGTTGAACGAGCCATAACCTCACATCTGTTTGCACCACTTCATCACTAACGAAGTGAACTTCTTGACGGGGTTCTTTAAGTTTTGGAAACAGATGAAAATACAATGGGGCCAAGTCGGGGCTTTATGGAGGACGGTGGATGGCAGTGAACTCAAGGATGCTCCATGTGTGGACGAACTCTTCGAATTCGAAAATCGACTAAGGCTCGCTGTTTCTCAAGCACCGACATAATTGTGTTACACACAGCCATATTACATGCTACAATTCGGAGCCCCCCTCCCAGAGACAGGAAGCTAAAAAGCAAAACCCAGAATAAGTTGTACGACATAAACGAAAGTTGATAGGCGTGTTTCAACATCGGAAAAGTCCTCCCCCGATAGCTGAGTGGTCAGCGCGACGGACTGTCCATCCTAAGGGCACGGGTTCGATTCCCGCCTGGGTCGGAGATTTTCTCCGCTGAGGGACTGGGTGTCATGTTGTCCTAATCATCATCATTTCATCCCCATCGACGTGCATGTCGCCGAAGTGACGTCAAATCGAAAGACTTGTACCAGGCGAACGGTCTACCCGACGGGAGGCCGTCGTCACATGACATTATTATTATTATTATTATTATTATTAACATCTGAAAGATGATGTCCATTCAAGTTTCACGCAAGTCACATAAGAGTGGCGCTAGTAGCCCCACTATAAGGATGCAAGTAAGATTTGCTTTAAATACTCGCTGCAACGGCCAAAAATGGTACTTACCTTTCGAGATTGAACGTGGTGAGTTGATATTAGTCAAGAATACCTTTAAGGCGACAAAGACGCCGTTATTGAGTTTGAACGAGGTCGTGTAATAGGGCTACGTGACGCTGGATGTTCCTTCTGCGATACTGCAGAAATACTGGGCACGAATGTGGCCACTGTACATGATTGCTGACAGCAATGGCCACGAGACTGTACGGTCGCAAGAAGACCGGGCTGCGGATGGCCACGTAGCACCATCGAGAGGGAAGACCATCGTGTTCGTCTTATGGCTCTGGCGCATCATACTACAAATGCAGCAGCATTTTGAGTAGCAGTTAGCGTCACAGTGACACAGCGAACAATTACAGATCGTACAATGTAGGCTTTCACGGCAGGTGTTGTCTTCAGTTGAAACTTCCGGGCTGAGAGGCCGTGATGACAATCGATTACTCTTAATCGGGAATGATGACGCCTTCCAAAGATAGGCATACCGTCGGCATCACGTGACGAATGGTGGTGCCCTGTATGCGCTCTATAAATGCGAGAGTACATGCAGCCTCAGTGGCAGTAGCCGGACGACAGAAGATGTCTCCCGCAGATGGAGACGAAACGTCAGGTGGAAAATTTATACATCGACCACGGCCTCTCAGCCTGGAAGTTTCAACTGAAGAATTACAGATCGGTTACTTTGAGGACAGCTCCGAGCCAGACGCCACGAAGAGTGCATTCTAGTGACCCTAAACCACCGCCATTCGCGACTTCAGTGGTGTCCACCGAGAGCTCACTGGAGGGCAGTCGAAGGTCTGTTGTGTTTTATGATGAAAACTGATTCTGCTTCGGAGTCAGTGACGGCAGTATGTTGGTTAGGAGGCCAGTTGAGGGCCCACAACCAATCTGTCTGTCTGCTACACACACTGGACCTAGACCGGAGTTATTGTCTCGGCTGCGATTTCATATGACAGCAGGAGCACTCTCGTGGTTATCCCACGCTCCCTGACTGCAAATCTGTAAGACAGTCTGGTAAATCGAACTGTTGTGCTGCCATTCACGAACAGCATTCCAGGAGTGTTTTCCAACAGTATATACCGTTGTTGTAACCCAGCATGCTCTACAGTGTGTCGACATGTTGCCTTGGCGTTCTCAACCACCAGATCTGTCTAAAATCGTGCGCATGTGGGACAGCATCGGACCACAACTCCAGCGTCATCCACAAACAGGATTACTAGTGTGGTGTCACCTTGCTAGGTGGTAGCCTTTAAATCGGCCGCGGTTCGTCAGTATACATCGGACCGAACGCCGCCACACGGCAGGTCTAGTCTAGAGAGACTCCCTAGCACTGGCCCCAGTTGTACAACCGACTTTGCTAGCGATGGTTCACTGTCGACATACGCTCCCATTTACAGAGACGACAGTTTAGCATAGCCTTCAGCTACGTCATTTGCTACGACCTAGCAAGGTTCAAATGGTTCAAATGGCTCTGAGCACTATGGGACTCAACTGCTGATGTCATTAGTCCCCTAGAACTTAGAACTAGTTAAACCTAACTAACCTAAGGACATCACAAACATCCATGCCCGAGGCAGGATTCGAACCTGCGACCGTAGCGGTCTTGCGGTTCCAGACTGCAGCGCCTTTAACCGCACGGCCACTTCGGCCGGCCGACCTAGCAAGGCGCCATATTCAGTTACTAGAATGTATTCTGAACAGATAATATTGTGAATCATGTACCGTCAAGAGCGACGTTCATCATTAATGGATTAAAGTTAAGTATGAATCTAATTACGTCCGCTTTCTGAATTCTAATTCCTTGTCATGTTCCAGACCTCACGTCAGTATAGTTCTTCCCTCCTCACGCCAGCCTGCTTGAGCTAAAACGCATGCATTTCGGCCTCCACTAGTAACACGGTGTTGGCTCTTCTGACAACACAACAAGCAGTCCCTGTGTTGACCACCCAAGTGCAACAGGCATGGAGCTCCATTCCACAAACTGACATCCGACATCTGTACAACATAATCCATGCACGTTTGCGTGCTTGCATTCAACATTCTGGCGGTTACACCGATTATTAATGTACCAGCATTTCGCATTTGCAATCTCTTATCTCGCGTTTATATTACCCTGTGATCTTGCAATGTTAATCAGTTGAATGTGCTCAAAAATGCTTCAAATGGCTCTGAGCACTTTGGGACTTAACAGCTTAGGTCACCAGTCCCCTAGATTTAGAACTACTTAAACCTACTAACCTAAGGACATCACACACGTCCATGCCCGAGGCAGGATTCGAACCTGCGACCGTAGCGTCGCGCGGTTCCAGACTGTAGCGCCTAGAACCGCTCGGCCACCCCGGCCGGCCCGTTAAATGTGCTACTTAGTCAAATGCATTCCAGGTATTTCATTACGCTACATTCATTATTTTTTTGTGTGCGATTATTTTCCGTTTATGTACATAGACAATGTGAATAAATATGTGGAATGTTAATAATGTCATTCTTACGTCTATTACGCGTCCTTTCTTCGATCTTGCCTAAAACAAAAGCACGTTCCTCCCAATTACAGAGAGTTCCCTGACGAGGTGGGAGCCATGGTGAAGCTATCTCTAAACGCAATCGTTATCTCTCTCACACATTCCTCTGCCTGTGGACATTCGCGCACTCACACATATAGTGATCAGACAAAACATTATGACCACCGCCCAGCGTGACGTTGGATGCCACCTGGTGGCGATGCGGGGACGTGACGCGTAACAAAAGTACGTAAACGTAGCAGACACGGACGGGGGATCACCCAGGCGAAGATAAGGGATGCAAATGGGGAAATCCATTGACATAAGCGACTTCCACAAAGGGCAGATTATTATTAATCAGAGCCTATGAACGAGTATCTCGAAAACGGCGAACCTGCTCGAATGTTCACGTGATACTGTAGTGAGCATCTACGGAAAGAGGTAGAAGGATAGTGAACCTACCACTAGGCGCTAAGTGGTTGGATGTCCACGACTCTTCACAGAACGTAGGGTTCGGAGGCTTGTCTGCTCTGTGATGCAGGATAGATATTAGTCTGTGACATCTCTGCCGAAAGAGCACACTGCAGGTGCACACCATTCAAAAATGGTGCAAATGGCTCTGAGCACTATGGGACTTAACATCTGAGGTCATCAGTCCCCTAGAACTTAGAACTACTTAAACCTAACTAACCTAAGGACATCACACACATCCATGCCCGAGGCAGGATTCGAACCTGCGACCGTAGCGGTCGCGCGCTTCCAGGCTGTAGCGCCTAGAACCGTTCGGCCACCAACGGCCGGCGCACACCATTCATCGTACATTGTTGAACATGGAGCTCCGCAGCAGACAACCCTTACTTGTTCACAAGTTGGCCCAACGACATCGGCAGTTACAATGGCAGTGGGCACGGGACCATCAATGGAAAAGTGTTGGCTCTTCTGGTGATTCACGTTTTTGCTACACTACGTCGCTGGTCATCTCCACAAACACCGTCATCGAGGTGATCGTCTGCTCGGGAAGTGGAGCGCACCACGTACTCAGGCTGGTGGAGGTAGCATTAAGCTATGAGAGACATTCTCCTGCGCTTGCTTGAGTGCTGTCGTAGTAATAGAATACACGCTGACCGCTGCGAACCGCCTGCATCCAGTATGTTCGATATCTTCCCCGACGGCGATATCATCTTTCAGCAGTATAAACGTCCGGGTCTCGAAGCCATTACAGTGGTTTGAGTATCATTACAGTGAACTCACGTTTATGTATCGGCGACCAAATATGCCTGATGTAAATTCTATGTAACCCACCTGGGTCGTTGTCAGGCGCCACCACCGCCTACGCAAATCAGCGGGCAGTTATTTACGGAATTACATGACCTTTGCGTAGACATCTTATTCCACACATCTCCACAAATCTGCCAACAACTGTCGGACCCCTGATACTCAGAATCAGTGATATATTTCGTTCCAAAGACGAAAAACAAGATATTAAGCAGGCAGTCATTATGTTTTGGATCATCAGTGTAAACTACTGATTGTTGCTAAATAGTATCAATTCGTCCCCTCTTATCAGCCATGACTTCACAACTGCAACGGTGCAATAATGAAACGAAACAATACAACACTGGCAACTATACTTTTCGTCAGCTTCAAAGCAGGGGTAGCAACAAAACAACTATCTACGATGGCCTGCTGAAAAGTAATGCCTCCGATTTTTTGTGTGAAAACTCTCAAAGCGTATTAAATCAAACTTTATCAACAGTCTACATCTTTGTTCGTCATGTTTATATATTTGCAGCTCTCTGTCGCTAGAGGGCTCCGAATGTAGCATGTAACATGACACTGTGTAACTATGTTGTTAATTAAAACTTGAAACACGTATGTAACGCAGCAGCGATGGCGAGGCATTGTAGCATCTGTGACCAGAGAGTATGCGCTTGACCGCGCGAGTGTTGCGAGCGGTTCTCAGTCAGTAGTAGTCTTTGCGAGTTAGTTGTCGCTATGCAGAGTAGCAGTCAGTCAGTCGTTGCGAGTCTGTAGCTCGGTCTAGTTGAGAGCAGTACTCAGTCTGTAGTCGTCATGCAGAGCGGTCGGTCAGCAGTAGCAGCCCAGTGCGGTTGTGTGATGTAGGCGGTCGGCAACAATGGTCAAGATGAGGAATAAGGTATACTGTTAATTAATATAATCATTAGATAATGAAAAATTTTATTTATTGTAATTATTCTCCAACAAGTCTCCCAATAATAATTTTTTATTTCAAAAGCATTTTCTCAAAAATTTAATTTTTTATTGAACTCAAGATTTCGTTGCACTTCCCATTTCATTCCACTTCTTTTGAAGAAAAATTTCACTAAAATCAAAAAAAAAAGAGAATATTATTATTTGCAATGCAGTTCCTCCAAGCGGTGCGCAACAAGAGCAGATATGTGACATCCATTTATTCTGAGGTAAGACTTTAATTCTGATTGTTTTACACAGGGCCAAAGACCGATATTTCGGTTTAATTGTATTTTCTTGTCACTGAACGGATTTTAAATTTTGTGAAGAATTTATATTTGAGTCAGATTGCGTATTTCACGTTTTTGGTTGCCATTGTCAGCACATTTTGTGGGGAGGTTACACTTGGCTCCCATTTCTATTAAGTATTGCTATATATATTTTCTTATATAAAAAATTGCGGTGGGGAGGTTACACTTGGCGACACCCAGTCCAGGATCGTATTTCGTTGAGAGTCTTTTGAGCGACAGTCAGATATCTGCTCTTATTTGCTTAGATAATTAGGATTTGGCGCAACGCTTTTAATAATATTGTGACTTTCTTTCTACAGGTCAACGGCAATTTGCTGCTTTGTTGTATTTGTGTGTTGCTTTTGCATTGTGCTTATTTGTTTTGTGAAAAATTTTGACTATTGTAAAAATGCCGCGAAAGACTGTGAATAGTGTATCGCGAAGTATTGTGAATGAAATTACTGACTTAAACAACGTGACCGATAGTAATTGTGATACGCAACGTAATGATGACAATCCTGCGTTCACTAACAATCAGTGCATTCCAACCACTAATGATGACTTTCACCTTAATGATGAACAAACGAACTCAATTGTCTCGTCTGTTAACTTGACGACAATTGATGACGCAGAATGCTCTATGGTAATGAGCGCTGCAGAGCTTAACACACCCGATTTGGAAAATTCAAGTAACGTACAGGCAAATTTGTCTAAAGAAAGTGATCAGGATACACAAAGTACGACGGATTTATTTAATTCCGGAACAGTGTCTGACAATGTACATCCGACTGATAAACGTTTTTGTAAATTACAGAATGACCAAATGGTCACACAAAACGCGACAATTGTAGATACACCATCAAACAGTAGTGAGAATAAAGTAGGTAATGTTACTTTGGAACAATTTATGACAATAATGCTACAGTCTAAGAACAAAAATGACGAAAATTTCAAACACTTAAATGAAAAACTTGACAATAATGACAAAAAACAAGACAAACTTAGTGAACAGGTCCGACAACAGAGTGAAAATTTCAAACAACTTAGGGAACAGAACAGACAGCTTAGTGAACAAATTAGAGACGTTGCCGCGCAGTGCCATGACACTAAGGAACAGTTGCGCGTGGAAATTGAGGCTTGTTCACGAAAAAATAGCGAAGAAATAAAGTCTGTTGCACAAGAATTAAAGGAAATGCAAACAGCCGCAACAGATACACTCAGAGACGAAATTAGCGGAGTCGCCAAACAGTGCTCTGAAAAAGCTACACAATTACGGGACGAGTTTAGAGCAATGACGGTAGAACTTTCGCGCACTATGGACGCAAAGATAGATGCGAAATTCGAACAGCAGAACACTCAGATTAACGAGCGCTTTAATCAGCACATACAGAACAGTGATACGCGTTTCCGCAGATTTATTCAGGATCAAAACAAAGTAAAACGACAAGTCATGGAAACAATCACTGCACAAAGACAAGAGGACAAACGTAAAATATTCGCGAAAGCGAAGACGTATGTAGACAATAATATTACTACTGTGTCCGACAAAATTAATACCATAGAACAATTGAACGCGGAATTACGGGATGAAATTTCTGATCTTAAAGCAAAAACGGATACACACACAGTAAATATTCAAACAGTGACAGATAGATTTGAACAACTAGATCTAACACAGGATTGCGATGTCATCAAAGCTGATGTTAAAAAACTGAGCGAAACTACGCGCAAGTTGCAAAAACAGATTAATGCGTCTGATTCTAAAACCGATGATCAGGTTAAAATACTGACTGAAAAATGTGATGAATTGGCCAGTCGTATTGATGCTATCGAAAATACTAATGACAATAAATCAGACGATACTGCACCGGTTTCTTTTATCCAAACACCTGAATTTCAAAATTTACAGCTGACAATTAATGAAATCGATTCATCTAACAACACGTTACGTCGGAAGTTATCAAATTTACAACAAGAAGTAACAGAGATGAAAAACATGTCAGTTAATAACATACCACAACAGACGCCACTTTATGAACATGTGTCAGAGTCACGCAGCGCGTATAATGTGAATAATTTACAGAGACTACGCGAAGTAAAATCCGAAAAGCCACGCGACTTAAAATATGAAAAGCTACGCAACTTGAAATCCGAAATGACACGGACGAACAGATTCACACACAAACCTGAACGTGTTATCAAACTGAGTGACGAGAACGTAGATTTCGAGCAATTTGCATTTGTAAGCAAATGTAAGGAATTTAATAATGGCAGAACACAGACACACGATTTGCACTGTATACGACAATTTATTTTTGTACATTCACCGCTATTGCGTGTAATGCAGAAGCTAGCTTTGAACCAGATGCGACAATTTATTTTTGTATTTACAACAGCATTGCCTATAATGAAGAAACTAGAGTTAGCACGGAAACAATTTGCCTTTGGATTTTTACCGCTATTGCGTGCAACGCAAAAGCTAAAATTTATTTGCAGTGCGTAATGACCTCAGGGGATTCATTACGCTTTAATGAATATGTGCCGTAGCGAGCATAGGGCCCCGAGCTGTAGTAGTGCTGTTTCATCTTTAGTTTTCTGCACTGCTGCCTTCTCTTCTACTATCCTTTATATCTATCCAAACTGCTCTTTAACTATTGCTCTTTGTAGTATTAAGAAACATGTAATGAATATCCGATGTGACAAACTTTTACCGAATGTGACAATTTTCAGTAGGCACTCCCGTAATGACAACTACCGCCATAATTTTAATTACAGATAAAATCGTAATCATCAGTATGTGTAAAAGTAAAATTAACAGCAAACGCATTTTTTTGGTAACAATAGATGTTTTTCACCACAATAGCATGAAAGTCAACCGCTTAGCATACGTAACCAACAATGCAGTCTACAAGGTCAACCAAACTTTAATGTTTCGCCGCGTGCATGTATAGTCTCAGCGCCAACAAATAGTAACGCATGGCAGCAAAGAAATAACTACGTACAGATAACACACTATTTCAACTCGTATCGCAATGCGCCGTATAGAAATTACTATCTTGACAGACGTAAAAATAACGAGCACAATTTTCAGCGTACTTTTAATAACAGTCGATCTTATGAGCAGCAACAACATCAGCAACAACAAATAATCAAGAATGGAACAGACAATAGGTGTCATCCATAGCGTAACACGTCAGTAAGAAATAACAGAACAGTTCAAATAGTAGAAATGCCACAGAATCCTCCTAATAATAATAACACGTCAGATAGAATCTGACTAGATAATGTACAGGACGCATCTTCCAATAATACAAGCACTACCTTAGACACGCAAAATGTTGTTCACGAAAATGTAATTACTTTTGACGACATCAGAGACACTCTTTTACAGGAAAGACCAGTTATTCAGAAAACCATTTCACATCCTGTTATCGAAATTAAAATTGGTTCATCAAAATTCTCAGCAGTAATTGATTCCGGATCACCAATATCAGTAATAAATGAGGAGACTTTTAATGAGTGCAACAAAGAGAATACTTATCCGACATTACCATTAGGCAAAACAAAAGTGAAAGGAGCAGTGTCGAGTAAAGGTGTAGACGTTAAATTACAGACACATTTATCATTTTGTATTGGAGGTCATACTTTTCACTCTAATTTTTGGATTGTTCCTTTATTGACAACAGACGTTATTTTAGGCACGAATTTTCTGGTACAACACGAAGCAGTCATTGATTTTCAGAATTCTTATTTAATGTTAAAGGATGAAAATGTACAACTTGCTTTAGAATTTCAGCACTCATTATCTGCGGAAGAACAAACAATTAACCGCACAGAGGTCATTTCCGCAACACGTGACATAGACTGTAATCCCACATTGTTAACGGATACGTACGTACACAACTATAATACTCCAGACGAAATGGACTACGACGTTATGCAGTTAATTTCTGATAAGGTTAAAGAGAGCAGTGCAACTACAGACGACGAACGAACGCAATTACACAAAATTCTTTTACAGCAAGCTCCAGTTTTTGACAACATTCCTGGTACTATGTCCGGCTTTATGTATGAATTTCAAGTCAAACCGCATGACACATTTAAAGCAAAGCATTATCCTATTCCATACATTCACAGAGAACAGGTTAAAAAAGAATTGCAGGATATGCTCGACCAAGGAATTATAGAACCAGCAGTTAGTCCGTACATAAACCCGCTACATATTGTTAAGAAAAAAGATGGCTCACTTCGCCTTGTACTTGATTCACGTCACATTAATGACATTATTATTAATGAAACAGATCGACCACAAACATTAGAGGAACTTTTACAGAAATTTCACGGTACAGCTATTTATTCTACATTAGATTTGAAATCGGGATTTTGGCAAATTCAACTTCATCCGAATTGTAGAAAATATACAGCTTTTCTCTGTTTCGGCGACTGTTATCAATTTTGCAAATTACCGTTCGGCTTAACTATTTCTTCTGCAGCTTTTATTCGCGGTTTGAACACAATACTTCCGACAGAACTTAAGGACAGAATTACGACGTACGTAGACGATATTCTTATCGCAGAAGCTAACTGGTATGAACACAATCTGATTCTTGAACAACTGCTGCAAACTTTTCATGCACAAGGACTTACAGTTAACCTCAGTAAATCGCATTTTGGCAAAACTTCCATAAAATTTCTTGGACACGTAATTTCAGCAGAAGGCATTGCGCCTGATCCAGAAAAACTTCAGGCTCTACGTGACATTAGTGTTCCTACGACGAAGAAGCAATTACGCAGTTTTTTGGGCTTAATTAATTTTTTTCGTAAATTTATTCATCACTCTGCTTTAGACACACCCAGATTATGTCAATTAACAGGTAAAAACAGTATTTGGTCTTGGGATAAGCAAGCACACTCTGAATTCATGAACCTGAAACATGCTCTGTTGAATGCTCCACTGTTATCGCACCCCGATCTTACTAGAAATTTTTCCATTGCTACCGACAGTTCCAACACCGCTTTAGGCGTACATATTTTCCAGGAAATAGAAGAAGATGGTTCAACAGTTATTAAAAACATCGCATTTGCAAGCCGCATTTTGTCACCTGCTGAGCGAAATTATTCTGTTACAGAACTTGAAACATTATGTGTTGTATGGGCTTTCACGAGATTTAGGCATTTTCTTTATGGCAGACACACCACCGTTTACACTGACCATAGAGCCATACAATTTTTGCTTTCAGCCAAATTCACTCACGATAGATTAAGTAGATGGAAGCTGTATTTACAGGAATTTAATTTTACGATTGTTCACATTCCCGGTACACAAAATGTTATAGCAGACGCACTATCGCGTTCTCTCGGCAACAATCAGCAAGACGTAGCAACCAACTTCTGCAAAACAAATTTCAGTGTCATGTACATTCAGCAAGTTGCATTTGAAAATTTTATTTCATCGTCATTACAGGACATAGCACAAGAACAAAATAAGGACAATGTGTGGAAAGAAATTAAACACCTTTGGCAAGATAGGAAAAATGTTACGATTAGGAACCACTACACTGTACGCAATGACATTCTGTTTCGCCGCTCTCATCCTGACAGCAACAATTGGTTATTATGCATTCCTGACGAACTGGTTAACAAACTAATTTGGTACACTCATTTAAGTTACGCACATTACGGAGCACGAAAATGTTTTCTTATACTGAGACAGAACTGTTATTTTGCCAACATGGAGAAACGTATACGACGAGTTTTAGCGTCTTGTAAAATTTGCCAGAAAGCTAAATCAGACACCACTTCACATATTCCTCCGTTATATCCCATTATACCTGTTAAATTAAGACACATGGCCGCTGTAGATATTTTTGGTCCGATTCCCAGAACTAACAGAGGTTTTTGCTACATTTTTGTCGCTGTTGAGCTCACTTCAAAATTTGTTACTTTCACTCCGTTACGCAAAGCTACTGCTAAAACTATTTCGAAAGCATTTGTAAAACATTTTCTATCTCATGTAGGGCATGTAATGAAAGTAATTTCCGACAATGGATCACAATTTCGTAGTAGTATATGGACACGCATGTTACGAGCTAGAAACATTTCTCCGATTTATATATCCAAGTACCACGCTTCTTCGAACCCTTGTGAAAGATTAATGAAGGAAATTGGTAAGCTATGCAGAATATACTGCCACAAAAGACATATTGATTGGGATACACACATACTCTCATTCCAAGATGTAATTAATTCCATTCCAAATGAATCCACTATGCTATCTCCGACTGTTATACTGAAAAACGTTGAACCACCGAACAAAATTAAAGAATTAATAGAATTCCCCAAAAATCGTCGCCTACGACACCACGAAATAATTGACATTGCGCTGAACAACATCAAACGTGCCGCAGAGCGCCGGAGAAGACAGCAAAAACAGGTTTGTACACGCCGCGACTTTCACGTTGGACAGAAGATATTAGTACGTACACACTATTTATCCAGCAAATTAAAAGGTAAGTGCAGTAAATTTGAACTTCTATACGCAGGTCCGTATCGGATTCGCAGTATCCCTCACCCCAATGTTGTACACGTCGAAACTTTGAGAACCAGAAAATCGAAAGGCAATCACCATATCTCAAACATTAAACCGTTTATTGAGTGAAACCACTGTATGATTCAACACACTATGATGCCATTTACTAATGCAATTAATTCACCTGACTAATTATTGATGATTATCGTATTTTTTTTGTTGGCAAGTGCCCGGCAAGGTAAGGTTAGCAGGTCGCTCTTCTTGTCGTTACACATCAGACCGTGCATATTTTTCCAGATGAATTTACACATTTACGACTATTTCTGCAATTATATTTATGTGACTACTTATTGATGATTATCGTATTTTTTTTTCTTGGCAAGTGCCCGGCAAGGTAAGGTTAGCAGGTCGCTTTTCTTGTCGTTACACATCAGACCGTGCACATTTTCCATTTTTTTGTGTATATGACTGTACTCCAGTTTTGTTTGTATGCACTATGAAATAGTTAAGATATAACACACACCAGTCGACTTTGACATTTTTTTTTTTTTGCCTTATGACATCTCAACATCGTGACTGTTTCACATTTTTTTTGCTACTGCATTGTATTATTCTGTGTACATTTTTTCGCATCCGAACACTGTCAATATCTTGGACATATTACGTTTTCTGTCATGATATGCTGTATGGTTAATTGTGTCACCATAAACCAGTCATTATTTAGTGGGTATAGGATTTAAATGCAAGACATTAATCTTTGTTCATCAATTTCAGAAAGGAATGATGATTCTAAGAAATAAATTTAACATAAATGGGAATTTCACCTACGGAATAAACGAAAGGAGAAGCAATAACTTTATGAGGAAGAGTAAATGGATCAGGATTAACAAACATTAACAAGAATATACTATACTCATCACAGAATAGCAGTCTTAACTAATTTTTTCTTTCAGAATACAAGGTGATTGATGCAGGCTGTCAGAGAGAACTACACATCTTAGTTTTAGTGATGGAATATGCTAGAGATAAGGAATAGTTATGTAATGAGTAATGAAGTGATTTTTTGCAGATGATAGTGAATACTGATGAATAATGATGAAGGATATGCTGTTATGAATAATGAAGTTTTTCTTTACAGGTGGTGATAATAATGAAGTTATGATAATATGGATAATGAAGTGATGGATAATGAAGTTTTTTTTTTACAGATGAGGATAATGTTGAAGTAATGTATTTATGCTACGTAGTTATTTAAGTATTTGTTGCAGTTTGCTTTGACAGCAGGTGTTACATTGCATAGTAGGATGACGGAAAGTTTTGGAAAGGACAGCTATGGAACACATTTTATACACATTTCACTACTTGTTAATTCGAAGTTCACTACTTTTCAGCATAGTGTGCGTTTCTTCTTTCAGGTCAATAATCCGTTTTTGTATTTTTTCCAGGAGAAGTTTTTCATGACACTTACTAAACCTGTTACTTATTATACCTGTTCTAGTACTTGCATTTTTATATTTTTTACCCATTTGTGTTTATCATTTATAAATGTGATCACATGTACTGCCTTGTTACATAATCTTGCTACAGCTGACTCATGACGAATGACGTTACCTATCCTCATTTGCAGCAATAGGTCAAAAGCAAAAAGTATTATGCCTCGGCAATTAATTATCGATCCCAACGCAATGCATTGCTACCAAAAAAATGTATTACCAGTCCCACATAATGTCACTAGTTTATGATAATTCTGAATAATACTGATCAACTCTGAATAGCATGTCACTCGAGTAATGACCTCTTAATGAGACTATATTCAAAATAATGCTTTGTCACTAGCTAATAACTGCCACTGTTTATTGTAATGCCTGTGATTACTAATGATTTGACTGTAATTAACTGATTTTTAATAATGACTTTGTAATGATCTGAATAATACTGAATGATGAACTATGTTTTATTCTATTCAATACTTGATGGCCACTGAGTGCCAATAATTAATGTCACTCAACGAATTGTTATTAATTATGCCATTGATTAGCTCTTGTTTCCAATGTTGATACTTTGTTGTTGGAAATGAATGTGACTGTTTCATAATGCTTTGTAATTAGGAAAAGACTAATGATTCTTAATAGATTGGAATGACACATAATTAATTAACTATGGTACTGTTTAGTAATGCTTTGTAATTAATTAAGGCTAATAATTCTTAGTATATTGAAATGACAAATGATTAATTAATTAACTGTAATTAGACAAATGATTAATTAACGACAAATGATTAATTAACTGTAATTATACAAATGATTAATTAACTGTAATTAGACAAATGATTAATTAATGACAAATGATTAATTAACTGTAATTAGGAAAAGGCTAATGATTCTTAATTATACTCTGTAACTGAAAAGAATGCGATTATTTCATAATATTTTGTAACCAGGAAAAAAAGGCTACTGATTCTATGTAAAACAATTAATGAACATTTTTCTGTAATACTACATACTTGGTACAGAAATGTTCAATAACTGGGCTATGAATGCCACGAACTATCAATGAAGACTGTAATTGTCAATATTATGTGACTTGATGTCCTTCACCTCATAAGCTGACTACCCTGAATTACTGCAATGTCCATTTGTCCTGTTTATCCCAGTGATCATGGAGCACTATATTTGGTTTTGCACTAATTCTACGTTGGTGTGCCTTGTAAGAGTGTGGTGTTGACACGACATGCTGTCCACCACCATGAGCGATGAAGACATTATTATGGTCCCACTGTTTGGTGTACCTAATGTACTGCCAAAATGAAAACATGGAACATTACTACGACAGTTCAGTGTCTTGGCTACACTGATAAATTCTGATGGGAAAAGAACTTCAAGTTGTGTCACTTGGTGTTGTACTACTGTGGAAAGATATGGACTTTCAGAGCAGCTGTGTGCAATCTAAAGTGCTACAACCATGATGCAATCCTTCCCTTTCCTATCCTGATTCTTGTCACATAAAGAAAAAAAATTTTTTTTGGTAACATCATTTATGTTCATAGGTTATACATTTTTCGATTCGCTAAACTCCAGTGTGAGTACACTTACGTCACTGGTCGACATGATGTTTGCCATTATGTTTATTTGTTGTGAAAATACTAAAGACATTTTTCAGTGCATGTGCACTTTGGACATGAATTTTTTTTTTGCCATTATGTTTATTTGTTGTGAAAATGCTAAAGACATTTTTCAGTGCATGTACACTTGTCAACATAATATTTTTTGCCAGTCTGTTTATTTGTTCTGAATATGCTAAAGAATTTTTTCAGTGCCTGTGCACTTTATCTGTCAAATAATTTGTATATACTTTTCTGATTTGCTACTATGTTTAGTATTCACATTTTGTCCTTGTCTGATATATTTTGTACTTAGTGCGTGTGCACAACATTTCAATATTCTGTAAGTTGTAGGATTTTGTTAATTAAAGAAAAATTTTGCCGCGCTTGGCAAGTCCAAATGACTCACCATCGCTGCCAAATTTTTGCCCCCCGAGTGGAGGGTTATGAAACACGTATGTAACGCAGCAGCGATGGCGAGGCATTGTAGCATCTGTGACCAGAGAGTATGCGCTTGACTGCGCGAGTGTTGCGAGCGGTTCTCAGTCAGTAGTAGTCTTTGCGAGTTAGTTGTCGCTATGCAGAGTAGCAGTCAGTCAGTCGTTGCGAGTCTGTAGCTCGGTCTAGTTGAGAGCAGTACTCAGTCTGTAGTCGTCATGCAGAGCGGTCGGTCAGCAGTAGCAGCCCAGTGCGGTTGTGTGATGTAGGCGGTCGGCAACAATGGTCAAGATGAGGAATAAGGTATACTGTTAATTAATATAATCATTAGATAATGAAAAATTTTATTTATTGTAATTATTCTCCAACAAGTCTCCCAATAATAATTTTTTATTTCAAAAGCATTTTCTCAAAAATTTAATTTTTTATTGAACTCAAGATTTCGTTGCACTTCCCATTTCATTCCACTTCTTTTGAAGAAAAATTTCACTAAAATCAAAAAAAAAAGAGAATATTATTATTTGCAATGCAGTTCCTCCAAGCGGTGCGCAACAAGAGCAGATATGTGACATCCATTTATTCTGAGGTAAGACTTTAATTCTGATTGTTTTACACAGGGCCAAAGACCGATATTTCGGTTTAATTGTATTTTCTTGTCACTGAACGGATTTTAAATTTTGTGAAGAATTTATATTTGAGTCAGATTGCGTATTTCACGTTTTTGGTTGCCATTGTCAGCACATTTTGTGGGGAGGTTACACTTGGCTCCCATTTCTATTAAGTATTGCTATATATATTTTCTTATATAAAAAATTGCGGTGGGGAGGTTACAAACTTCCGGGCTGAATTGCCGTGGTCCATATATAAAACTGCTTCTCCTTCCTGACGTTTCGTTGCCTAGTGCGGGCAACGTCTTCTGAGGTGAGTCGGCGACTAGCTGCTAGGCGCTGGAGGTCCCGCTTATATAGAGCGCTTAGATGGCGCCACCACTCATGTTATGATATGTTGTTGTGTTTGAAACAGTGTGCTGTAATCGAGCTTAGAATTCGAAGAGTTCGTCTATACTTGGAGCACCTTTTTTTTCAGCATGAAAAAGCCAGACTATGCACGAGCGCTACGACATCTGCAACAATCCTTGCGTTTATTGTCATCGATTATCCTCCATACAATCCCGACTTGGACCCATTCGATTTTCGTTTGTTTCGAGAACTTACGAAATACCATCGAGGACTTCACTTTGATAGTGACGAAGTGGTGTAAGCTTGTGGCTCCATCAACAAAGTCAAATATTCTACAGTGACGGTATCAACAAACTGCTCTGTCATTGGGAGAAATGTGTTTCTTTGCCAGGATGACTATGCGAAGAAAGAAATACATAGAAATGAAGAATAAAGATCCAGAGTGTTAACAAAGTTTGTTTTGCTTAAAAAGCTGTAAGAGTGTTCACATTGAAATACGGAGGCATTAATTTTCTACACGTCCTTGTAACAGTTAATTTTGTTCTTTGCCACTAACCTGGGAAATCTAAGTTATATTGTTAATTCATGTGGACGAAGAAACGAAAATTATTTTCCTTTGCAATTTACTGACATTTCTTGCCGTCACGTTGCAGTTAGGTAAGATGATGATCTATGTGCGACATACTCATGTTGCTGCAGCTCGACATCGAGTTTAAATAGCAATCACTGATCTTTACCTTTCGACTTACCTCACACATGCCATTATTATTGTCTCTGTACTTTATTCTTTCTTTATAAAGCTGTTTCATAGTCTGTATTTCTCAACAGGTCGAGGTGCCTAATGCATGAAGATTATGAAATTATAAACAAGACCTATCACAGCGATAATTTTCAAAACAACAGTGGTGTGCCTGTTTTTATTTTCCCTCCAAATTACTTAAAATCACTTATAAGCATATCGAGGAACCTATGTGCTGTGCTAGTTTCTTTTCCCCTTTTTTGTGTCACCAGGCTTGTCACTAGTTTTATGCGGCACACCACGAATTAATCTCCTCTTCATCTGATCGGAGCACTTGAACTCAGCGTACTCAACTATTTGTTGGATATACTCCGATCCCTGTCTTGCTCTACAGTTTTCACCCCCTACAGCTCCTTCAAGTACCATGGAGGTTATTTCCTGATGGCTTAACACATGTCCTATTGTCCTGTCCCCTCTTCTTGTCAGTATTTTCCATATATTCCTCTCCTTGCCCATTCTGTAGAGAGCCTCCTTATTTCTTATCTTATCTTATCAGTACATATAATTTTCAACTTCCTTCTATAGCATTACATCTGAAACGCTTTTATTATCTTCATTTACGGTGTTTCCACAGGAATACTTGTACTAGTCTGCATTTTTTTTCTTATGTCCTCCATGTTCCGTCCATGGAGTACTATTTTGCTTCAAAGGTAGCAGAATTTTTACTTCATCTAGTTCTTGCTCTCTAATTGTAGTATTTATGTTATCGTCAATCACATTTCTGCTACTCCTCATTACTTTCGTCTTTCTTTGGGTAAGTCTTAAATCATAGCGTGCGCTCATTGGATTGTTCAATCCATTTAACAGATCCTGCAATTCTTCCACACTTTCAATGAGAATAGGAATGTCACCGGGGAATCTTATGAGTGATGTCCTTTCGTGCTGAATTTTAATCCCACTTGAACCTTTCTTTTATTTCGGTCACTGATTCTTCGACGTACCCACTGAACAGCTGGAGCGAAAGACTCTGTCTTATACCCTTTTTAATCCGTACAATTTTTTTCCACAGTGATTCTTCTGATCGATTGTCTTAAACTTCAATCTGTTCTTCACTATTACTAAATCGTGATATTAGTCTACATCTGCTCATATGCCTTGAAATACAACAACAGCTGATCCCGAAATCACTGCCCGCCCATGATATAGTGCAGCTGAAATCTTTCTATGTCTCCGAGCCTTTCCCTTACATAGTTCCTTCTCTAGTGATTTTTGAGCAGAGTATTCCTTATTACTAGCCGAAAAATATTGCAGAATTCCATTAGTCTTTCTCCTCTCTCATTTCTACTGCCAAGCCCACATTTTTCCGTATTTCTTTCTTCTAGTCCTTCCTCTACAGTCGCGTTCCACCCCACCCCCCTTAACTATTAGATTTTTACCTCTCTTTACATACTGAATTACCCATTCAATATCCTCACATACTTTCTCTCTGTCTATCACATTCTGCTTTTGACATCGACACTTGTGCCTGACTATTGATGATGACGTCGGTTAGCTGCCGATCCTAATGAAAACGACTCTTATCACTGAACTGTGAACTGTTCACACTATTCCCCTCTCTTCCCAACCTTCTTATTGATGACGAATCCAATTCCAGTTGCAATGTTCCCTGCTGGGGTTGGTATTACCCTATATATTTTTGACCGGTGATCCTTGCTTATTTCCACTTCACTTCACTAACCCATACTGCATCTTCATCTACATCGACATCGACATCTACATCGACATCAATAGTCCGCAAGTCACCTTACGGTGTGTGGCGAAGGGTACCTCAGGCTGCACTATCCTTTTCCCACATTCCTGTTCCATCGTTGAACGGCGCATGGAAACAATGATTGCCAGATCGCTTAAAACCAAGGACCAAAAAGTGGATAAAGAACATGCCAGCAAAATCTTTAGTTTTTGTTCCTTTTGTTGGCAACATTTCATTTAAGATAGCAAGAAACCTCCGTAAATTTCAGGTGAAAGTGGTTTTCCGCCCACTGCCTAATATTGCTGACCATCTGCGATAACTGAAGGATATTTTGTCTGTAGAAGTCCGCATTTTACAAAATACCTTGACAATCTGGTATGGTTTATATTCGTCAGGTCCCGCGCACCGTGGAAGAGCGCGGCATTGAACATCAACTCTGCACCTGCCTTTGCATCAGCGACTACCAGCTGGAGAATCCTGGAATCCAATCATCTCCACGGTTCGCTCAAATTGGAGAGGACAGTGTGTGCCGGTGTAAGGTGACAGAATAAATGGTCAGATTCGCACCTTACATGAGACCTTTACAAATCGCAATGACAAGGTGCAGATGACACCTAACGTAAATCGACAGTTAGCAGAACATTTGCCTATCAATATGTAATGCAAAAAGGATGACAGCCAATCGACGGTAATTAACACACCATTCCTATACAATGCACGTCTTTGAGCGGAAGGTATAACAGGGAACGCGAGTCGAGTCGCTTTTAGTTTTGAAAAGCCAGCTCCACAACAGTGTAGCGAAACGGCACTGCGTGAGTTACGCCAGCAACCATTTAAAGGGGTGGCAGGAAGGAGTACAGCGACCCCGGGCCAGGTGATTCAAGCTGGAGGGCCACCTGTAGCGAGGGCATCGGTACAGGAGCAGAGAAGAAGCTTCAGAAAACTGCATTTCGAAATTCCAACGGGATACCAACAAAAGCAAGTGACGCATTTTCGTCCAGCGAGTGTGACACACGGAAAGGTCAATGTACTTTAGGCGTCTAGAACGGGCACAAAATGTCCGATTGGCGGAAACTCACTAATAAGGAGAAAACTACTGAAGTTTCTACACAGTTTGATAGAAGGGACGTTGCGGTTGGTACAAAATAAGAGGAACGTTCCTATTGGTCGAAAAAAGCCGTGACGTGAAAAAGGAACCCAAGTAGAGGGAGGCAGTTCTGCCATGAGTATGACAAGAGAGACATTTTGTAGGAGACTCTTCTCTGAACTGGCGTCAAGTGCAGAACGGAGCGCTTAACGCTCCGTATGATGCAGAGAAGAAATTGGTATGGACACTGCGTTAACAGCGGCTACACTCCAGCTAAAATTAGCTGTAGCAATGTTTAGCTCCAACTGTGGAGAAACGAACCAGCCAGATTAGTTAATTGTTCTTGTGAGAACTGAGAGGGCAATGTAATATGCACGTGGCTCCAACCATGCGCGTGTATATCGCCACATAATAACACTAGGGCTGAGTACATGTTTTCTCGCATAACGAGAAACATAGGGAAAGTTTCTGCTGAAAAGTTCAGCAAAGGCCAGATTAGTTTTGTAGGAATTTTAGTGGGAGAGAGCGGCCTTGCAGACAGCAGCACGTCGCAGCTTAAGGTAAATACCGTGTGCAGAGGCGTAAACTTTGTTTGTTCACCAGCTTGCGTCCACTGTAAACTCGAGTGGCCTTGGGTAATCTTGCGCTCAGATTTGTCACTTGTCTAACCATTCACCATAGACTTGATTGTCATCCTAAATAGTACCGAACTTTGAAACGGAATCGGACGATTTTTATAGTTCTGACCAACATCATAATGTATGTGTAGGAGAAATTTTGTAAAGAAACGTCCAATTAAAATTCCATATTATTGTGCTTGGGATAAATGTAAAGAAACTTCCAATTAAACTTTCATAATATTGTGCTTAAGATTAATGTTCTTTCAGAGAGTTAATATTTAACATTGCTGTGTATAAACTTATTTCACTTTTTGATGTTGGCAAGATGCGTTATCCATTGCACTGTTTTTATGTTGGCGAGAAGAAAACTGTGTGAAGATCTGTAATTTGGTGAGAAATATTGCGACATTAAACTTGTCATTTCATCTCACACAGTTGTTCTCAATTCAAGAATAAGGTTGGGAAAATCACACTGCAGCGGGACAAACGAAACCCCCACCATACAAATGGCGACCCTGCCAGGATGGCAATTGGTCTGCCTGGATGACAATTAGTCAAATTAGTAATGAAAACAAATTTTTGAATTTTGAAAAAAAATTTTTTTCATGTTGTTTTGTGGCGAGGTTACCGAATGTATGTAAATGTATAGTGGACAAATACAGTAAATGTGTGATCCAAAAATGGCGAGGTTACCCAATGTATGTAAATGTGTAGTGGACAAATACAGTAAATGTGTGATCCAAAGTGTAGAAAGGTTGTACTGACATGTAGAATCAAAGTATCATTGAGTAGAAGTAGATTGTGCATTACCTCGCTGGGGCGCGCGAAGTTATTCACGGCATTGTTGAGTGGGGTTGAAATTCCACGAACAGTGAAACGTCAGATAGTGTGTTCGCAATATTGAAGCAGCTCACTATGGTCGTAAAGCAGACAAATGCAGGGTTAACAGATTTGAGATTTGAAACAAATACAGGGTTAAAGAATTTAAAACTTGAAACAAATACAGGGTTAACAGATCTAAAGACCGAAACGGCAAACTAAAAACAGAGACAAATGCTGCCTTAAGTAGTCTCCAATTAGAAACTTACGCGGGGTTCGAAAAACTCCGCGAAGATCAGTAAAAATTACGAACAGAAGTCAATGAACAGTTCACTGAAATCCGGAGAGAGGCGAGAGACTCTCGCGAGCTGATACAAGCGTTAATGGCTGACCAGAAAAAGATGCGTTTTGACGTTGACCAGGTGCAGGATGCAGTGTCTAACGTTAATCGAAGAGTGGATAAGTTAGCACGTAGGACGTCTGGTAAGGCGCAACAAATCGTGGAAGAGCTCAATGTCAGAAAACGTGTCACGCGAGCCGCATTAAAAAGTTGAAGACCTTCGCACAGAATTAAAACAGTCTATCTAGAATCTTACAGAAAGTAGTAGCGAGACACCGGAATCGGTAGTACCATCCGATATAGTAATAGGCAGTCACAGCACAACAGGTTACACACCGCAAGCTAATGTGAATCTAACAGAAAGGCAAAACACGGAACCAGTAACGGGAAATGTAACCGAATTATTCAGTCCGATACACGAGGAACGGTACGGTGTAGACAACTGCACGCCACTGCGTAGATACGATGCTAAATGGGACATAAATATGTCAGCTCAAGGCCCATATGTAGAAGAACGAGTACAGTAGAATATGACAAAATTGAAAGAAACGAGTAATGTTGTGAAAACACAAACGCCGTATGGTAGAAGAGAAAAATTTGACAATAATCACTTTTTGACAGTCAGAAAATTCCAACATTACAAAAAAAGTGGGAACGGCTTACATCCACGCACGTTCATAAAACAATTTCAGATCGGTTTACCACAGCATTGGCCGCTTAGCAATAAACTTGACTTCATTTGTAGACATATGGACGGAGCAATAGCGGAAACCATGCAAAGAGTAGCGGCGAACTTTCATTCAAATGAACAATTTAAAACTGCATTCTTGGAGCGGTACTGGTCCACAGAAACACAAAACAGAATGAAGTATGAGATGCTGTAGAAAGAGTTGTTCGAAAATTCCGGAGAAAAGAAACCCGTTAGATTTTTCGAAGATATGACTAAGAAAAATCAGTGCTTAGATAATCCGTACAGTGATGGGGAACTGATACGGATGTGCACAACGAGGTTAACGTTACGTTATCAGCAATCATTGGTTGGTAGGGCAGGTGACAACATACAAGGATTTAAAGGAATGTTGAGAGAACTTGAATTCTTATTCAGTGAAGATGACACAAGAAAACAACGGACAAGCAGAGAAAACAATAGTATTGGGAGTAACAGTAACCGATCAGGTTTTAATAGTAATTCCAACGGTGAGAATAACATAGGAAAAGGCAATGGTTTTGTAAGGAGGGGTAGTCGCCCATGTTGTTGTTGTTGTTGTGGTCTTCAGTCCTGAGACTGGTTTGATGCAGCTCTCCATGCTACTCTATCCTGTGCAAGCTTTTTCATCTCCCAGTACCTACTGCAATCTACATCCTTCTGAATCTGCTTAGTGTATTCATCTCTTGGTCTCCCTCTACGATTTTTACCCTCGACGCTGCCCTCCAATACTAAATTGGTGATCCCTTGATGCCTCAGAACATGTCCTACCAACCGATCCCTTCTTCTGGTCAAGTTGTGCCACAAACTTCTCTTCTCCCCAATCCTATTCAATACTTCCTCATTAGTTATGTGATCTACCCATCTAATCTTCAGCATTCTTCTGTAGCACCACATTTCGAAAGCTTCTATTCTCTTCTTGTCCAAACTATTTATCGTCCATGTTTCACTTCCATACATGGCTACACTCCATACGAATACTTTCAGAAATGACTTCCTGACACTTAAATCAATACTGGATGTTAACAAATTTCTCTTCTTCAGAAACGCTTTACTTGCCATTGCCAGCCTACATTTTATATCCTCTCTACTTCGACCATCATCAGTTATTTTGCTCCCCAAATAGCAAAACTCCTTTACTACTTTAATTGCCTCATTTCCTAATCTAATTCCCTCAGCATCACCCGACTTAATTTGACTACATTCCATTATCCTTGTTTTGCTTTTGTTGATGTTCATCTTATATCCTCCTTTCAAGACACTGTCCATTCCATTCAACTGCTCTTCCAAGTCCTTTGCTGTCTCTGACAGAATTACAATGTCATCGGCGAACCTCAAAGTTTTTATTTCTTCTCCATGGATTTTAATACCTACTCCGAATTTTTCTTTTGTTTCCTTTACTGCTTGCTCAATATACAGATTGAACAACATCGGGGAGAGGCTACAACCCTGTCTTACTCCCTTCCCAACCACTGCTTCCCTTTCATGTCCCTCGACTCTTATAACTGCCATCTGGTTTCTGTACAAATTGTAAATAGCCTTTCGCTCCCTGTATTTTACCCCTGCCACCTTTAGAATTTGAAAGAGAGTATTCCAGTCAACATTGTCAAAAGCTTTCTCTAAGTCTACAAATGCTAGAAACGTAGGTTTGCCTTTCCTTAATCTTTCTTCTAAGATAAGTCGTAAGGTCAGTATTGCCTCACGTGTTCCAGTGTTTCTACGGAATCCAAACTGATCTTCCCCGAGGTTGGCTTCTACTAGTTTTTCCATTCGTCTGTAAAGAATTCGTGTTAGTATTTTGCAGCTGTGACTTATTAAGCTGATAGTTCGGTAATTTTCACATCTGTCAACACCTGCTTTCTTTGGGATTGGAATTATTATATTCTTCTTGAAGTCTGAGGGTATTTCGCCTGTTTCATACATCTTGCTCACCAGATGGTAGAGTTTTGTCAGGACTGGCTCTCCCACGGCCGTCAGTAGTTCCAATGGAATATTGTCTACTCCGGGGGCCTTGTTTCGACTCAGGTCTTTCAGTGCTCTGTCAAACTCTTCACGCAGTATCATATCTCCCATTTCATCTTCATCTACATCCTCTTCCATTTCCATAATATTGTCCTCAAGTACATCGCCCTTGTATAGACCCTCTATATACTCCTTCCACCTTTCTGCTTTCCCTTCTTTGCTTAGAACTGGGTTTCCATCTGAGCTCTTGATATTCATACAAGTCGTTCTCTTATCTCCAAAGGTCTCTTTAATTTTCCTGTAGGCGGTATCTATCTTACCCCTAGTGAGATAGGCCTCCACATCCTTACATTTGTCCTCTAGCCATCCCTGCTTAGCCATTTTGCACTTCCTGTCGATCTCATTTTTGAGACGTTTGTATTCCTTTTTGCCTGTTTCACTTACTGCATTTTTATATTTTCTTCTTTCATCAATTAAATTCAATATTTCTTCTGTTACCCAAGGATTTCTACTAGCCCTCGTCTTTTTATCTACTTGATCCTCTGCTGCCTTCACTACTTCATCCCTCAAAGCTACCCATTCTTCTTCTACTGTATTTATTTCCCCCATTCCTGTCAATTGCTCCTTTACGCTCTCCCTGAATCTCTGTACAACCTCTCGTTCTTTTAGTTTATCCAGGTCCCATCTCCTTAAATTCCCACATTTTTGCAGTTTCTTCAGTTTTAATCTACAGGTCATAACCAATAGATTGTGGTCAGAGTCCACATCTGCCCCTGGAAATGTCTTACAATTTAAAACCTGGTTCCTAAATCTCTGTCTTACCATTATATAATCTATCTGATACCTTTTAGTATCTCCAGGGTTCTTCCATGTATACAACCTTCTTTCATGATTCTTAAACCAAGTGTTAGTTATGATTATGTTGTGCTCTGTGCAAAATTCGACCAGGCGGCTTCCTCTTTCATTTCTGTCCCCCAATCCATATTCACCTACTATGTTTCCTTCTCTCCCTTTTCCTACACTCGAATTCCAGTCACCCATGACTATTAAATTTTCGTCTCCCTTCACAATCTGAATAATTTCTTTTATTTCATCATACATTTCTTCAATTTCTTCGTCATCTGCAGAGCTAGTTGGCATATAAACTTGTACTACTGTAGTAGGCATGGGCTTCGTATCTATCTTGGCCACAATAATGCGTTCACTATGCTGTTTGTAGTAGCTTACCCGCATTCCTATTTTCCTATTCATTATTAAGCCTACTCCTGCATTACCCCTATTTGATTTTGTATTTATAACCCTGTAATCACCTGACCAAAAGTCTTGTTCCTCCTGCCACCGAACTTCACTAATTCCCACTATATCTAACTTTAACCTATCCATTTCCCTTTTTAAATTTTCTAACCTACCTGCCCGATTAAGGGATCTGACATTCCACGCTCCGATCCGTAGAATGCCAGTTTTCTTTCTCCTGATAATGACGTTCTCTTGAGTAGTCCCCGCCCGGAGATCCGAATGGGGGACTATTTTACCTCCGGAATATTTTACCCAAGAGGACGCCATCATCATGTAATCATACAGTAAAGCTGCATGCCCTCGGGAAAAATTACGGCTGTAGTTTCCCCTTGCTTTCAGCCGTTCGCAGTACCAGCACAGCAAGGCCGTTTTGGTTATTGTTACAAGGCCAGATCAGTCAATCATCCAGACTGTTGCCCTTGCAACTACTGAAAAGGCTGCTGCCCCTCTTCAGGAACCACACGTTTGTCTGGCCTCTCAACAGATACCCCTCCGTTGTGGTTGCACCTACGGTACGGCTATCTGTATCGCTGAGGCACGCAAGCCTCCCCACCAACGGCAAGGTCCATGGTTCATGGGGGGGAGTCGCCCATGGGAGGACAATAATAACCATGGTTTTGGTAACGCACAGAGGGAAATAACAATTATGGTTTCGGGGGACCGAGGAATTATAATGGGGGATTTGATCCTAGGAACTACGATAGTAACTATGATCCGAGATACAGTCCCCGTGCAAACGAGGTTTGGAGGTTTTCAGCAGCCAAATCCAGGTAATTCGGGTGGAAGTGGAATGGCCAGAACGCAGAAAGGTTGGGAAAATCACACTGCAGCGGGACAAAACATGCGAAAAGAACTGAGAGAGGAAGTCGAGGTGAGGCCGCCAAACCCAGATAAAAGGCAAAACTGACGAGATGAGCGGTACGAAGGCCAGTCACAAGTAATTCGATCGAATAATGAAGTTCATTGTATTTTCAAACATGTAAATAGACTTATTTTTGATAAGTCAGATTTTAAATTAGGTTTAAGGGGAGATAGAATACAGACATCGGGATGCTGGGATTCAATTGACTGGGAATCGACCGACGATTATGAGGAACAGGAGTCAGACACGGTGAATACAGACAGTAGGACAAAAACTGATGATGATGAGCAAACTGTAGAAGATGTAGCGCGTTTATACGAAACGGAGAAACTAATAGTATGCCAAGAGGATAATGTACCGGTGGCAACACTGATAGTGATACCTAAGGCAGATGAAAATTATATATCAGGGACATATGAAGAAGTAACAGAGGCGTTTGACAAACATTATGGTAAAATAGCTACATCCCAAAAGATTAAGATGACAGGGGGTAAAATATTGACGGAAATAAAGTAATGGTAACAGACTGGTGGGAAAATCAAATCAAACAAGTCGACAGATTAACCTATGATTCGACCAAAGCTCCTCATGAAGTGCAACCGATTATTCGGATTGAAGTAGGGACCATACTTGTAGACGCCATATACGTATATATTTATGCATTTATGTCGATGTATAATTGGTTTGTTTTGTAAATATTATTTGTATTTTTACGCTGGGTCTGGCCTAGGGAAAACTATGCTATTGAACGATTACATCAATAGGTCGTGTGGAGAACCAAAGTGTTTAGGATCTTTGGTAGAGTTAACTCTGCCGCATGGAGCGCGGGCGGAGGGGGTCTGGCGGGAGTAGGGCAGTGGAGCAGGTGTGTTGTGTGACGCTCCCACGAGTTGCCGCGCTTTCAGGGTTGGGCAGCATGTAATTTGGCTCGACTTGCTATGATAGTTTCTGACACGGTGTCGCGGATGGGAAGCATTAGCTGGCGCACATCAAGAGCCCGTTTCGCCTGGTGACGGTGTCGAGAAGAAGGCGCGCCAACATCTAGTTTCTGCAACAGCGACGGCCGACAATGAGTACCTGTCGCCACCTCCTCGATCGACGGCTTCAAACCTTCAATCAACCAACAAGGAAGACTGGAAGCACGTAAAGTTTTAGAACTGTATGGCAGACCTCAGCTTTTCAAACTGTTAAATTTGCCCCACAAAATTGCAGCAATGTAGCATGAACCTTTGTTGCTCATTGTCCCAAATGCATTACCAAGCAGGGTCCCTTCCTTTTCCGGAATGAACCTGAGTGTCGTTGAAATTCAAACGCCAGCATTAAAGTAATATCATTCCATTTCACTGCTTTAATTCCAAAGTTCAGTTAAAGTATTCATAGCTGGCTACAATATTTAGATTACACAAGACAAATTAAGAGTGTGAGTTTTGTTACCATATTTTAGCTTACCTGTGACTACAGCTCAGCTTGGTACGTACTAAATTTTGCTATTGTTAATTGTTCAGAATCATTAAATTCATGTTCAAAGTTAATTCTCTTATTTCTAAATTGCCTAGAGTCAAGTAGCTTTTGAAATGATTGTTGAGGCAGCCCAAGACTAACCTTATTTTATTGAATTTCGTAGTGCTTCAGAAACAAAGCTCACTATTAATTTCAGTCACTAAATTAACTTTCAATTTTCCGGTTTTATTAATTCTTTTGCTGAATTAAGTCAGAGTGTAGCGAAATTTATTACTTCTGACGAATATTCACTTTTCACACAACACGTGTCAACACTTAGTTGCCACGCTTTTAGTGCTAAATATATGTGCATTAATCTTACATTTTCAGTTATTGTAGTAGTTGTCCAAGGGACTGGCGACCGTAATTTTCCCCAAATCTCAAATATCTAATTAACGCCAGTTAATTGTTAACGTAACGACCGCACATTTACTTTCTTTATTAACTTTACCCCTTTTCAAAACTAATTTCCACCAGTTTCATTTGCATTTTTCCTTTCATTTAGATGTAACCCTTTCCTCCCTCTTTACCAACAGATTAACTTCGGTGACGATTGCTTTTCCCAAATTTCCATTAGGTACACACGGTTTAATTTTTCACTGTCATTAAGGTCGATATGAGGGGGAGCTTACAAACTGTCAACAGACCATACGAAATTCAACATCTGCTTGACAATCCCTGACAACACATGGGACGGAGCAGGAAAAGGATGGAAGGCTGTTCAACTTATCTAGATGAACAACCGATTACAATGAAGAATAGACAACAACTGTGAAGAAGACGCCATGAGAAAATACAACGATGTTAAACAGATCTTCAATCCTAACTCCCGGTCCAGAGAAGAATGAAGACACAAGTAAGAAGACAGCAAGAACAGAAGACACAACGCAGAAGATTTTGAAGAAAGAAGAACCTAGACCATAAGAGATCAAGAAACCTTTTCAAATTCCTTTCTATAAAAGACCATTATTACTTTTAACTACCAGCGAGAATTCAGTTTAACTGTTCTAACAGCTTATATATTCGATGTTCTGTATGGCAGATTGCGGAATACGGCGAGGCATGGGCAACCATCACGCCACACCCAACGGAAACGCAGCGAGACGCATACTAAGCCTCATACCATACTCAAAGGAGACACGGTGAGGCACACAGCCGACAGTCATTCCACGTTCGACGGAAACGAGTCGAAACACTTGAGAAAACATGAACCATGGTACAGATAGGAGAAAAAAACTGCCTGTGACGGACTGCTATCTAGAAAAAAAGGGACAACAATTTAAATTCTTATTCTATTTAAAGATATGTTAATGTAAACTTTTCCTGTGTTAGTGATAAATCTTTAATAACGATGTTTGGTTGCTCATTTTTACATGTAAATAATATTTTCTTATATTGCAGTTTTTTCCAACTTGTGTAAGTAAATAAAAACCTACTACAACAGTTTTTGAGTGCAATGTGTTCATAATAATACACAGGATAGATAAAAGTAAGTGGATTTAGCTATTGCAGGATGTCAATGTAAAGTAAAAATTAGGTTTAGAAATTCAATGTTTGTGAAAGACATTGTTGATAATTTTTGTATGATGCATAGAATTAAGATTTCCGGAGAATGTAAATAGAATCATAAATAGGATTATAGCTGTAAAACCATGCGATAAGTTGAGATATAGCTTACAAAGTTTAATTGTAAGAATTAAACACGTTTTTGATTATGTGTAATCTAAACGAAAAAAGGAACATTTTTTATAACATGGGGAAGATAATATTAAATGAAGGTTTCCTCAACATCAATACGTATCCATCATCATTTAACATAAATTAACTGAATAAAATAGAACAGTCTCACAATAAAAAGGAGAATTTCCAAATGATACAAATTTATAAAGATACACACATTGTTTGAATTTCATTGTAGTCAACTATATTTGAAAGAAAATAATTCCATAAACTAGTTCAATAGAACAGTACAAAAGATCAGAAAATCAAGTGCAAGGTAAATGAAGGAGACTGAATAGAACCACTGTGTAAATTATACTAAACATTAAGATAGGAAGTTGGTCAGTAAACATCTCAACTGCTACAGTCGGCAGTTAAACCAATTTTGCACTGTCTTCAATCAATTACTCAACCATTGATAGTCCCAGTACCAAATTGAAGACGAAAGGAGGAGGATATGTAAGGTGGCACAATAAATTGTCAGATTTACTCCATACACGAGACCTTTACATATCGCAATGAGAAGGTGAAGATGACACGTAAATCGACAGTTATGAGAATATTCGCCTACCAAAATGTAATTGAAAAAGGGATGACAGTCAATCAACGGTAATTAACACACCATTCCTATAGTTTTGAAAAGCCAGGTCCACAATGGCGTAGCAAAATTGTGCTGTGGGAGTTACGCCAGCAACCATTTAAAGGGGTGGCAGGAAGGAGGACAGTGACCCCAGGCCAGATGATTCAAGCTGGAGGGCCGCCTGTAGCGAGGGCATCGGTACAAGAGCAGAGAAGAAGCTTCAGAAAACTGCATTTCGAAATACCAATTGGATACGAACAAAAGCAAGTGACGCATTTTCGTCCAGCGAGTGCGACACACGGAAAGGTCAATGTACTTTAGGCTCTAAGAATGTGCACAAAAAGTCTGATTTGAGGAAACTCACTAGGAAAGAGAAAACTACTGAAGTTTGGACGCTGTTTGATAGAAGGGACGTTGCGATTGGTAGAGGGTGTTTCTACAAAATAAGAGGAACGCTCCTATTGGTCGAAAAAAGCCGTGACGTGAAAAAAGAACCCATGTAGGGGGAGGCAGTTCTGCCATCAGTAGGACAAGAGAGAAATTTTGTAGGAGACTCTTCCCTGAACTGGCGTCAAGTGCAGAACGGAGCGCTTAACGCTCCATACGATGCACAGAAGAAATTGGTGTGGACACTGCGTTCACAGCAGCTGCACTCCAGCTAAAATTAGTTGTAGCAACGTTTAGCTCCAACTGTGGAGAAACGAACCAGCCAAATTAGTTAATTGTTCTTGCGAGAACTGAGAGGGCACTATAATATGCATCCGGCTCCAACCATGCGCGTGTATATCGCCACATAATAACACTAGGGCTGAGTATATGTTTACTCACACAAAGAGAAACATAGGGTATGTTTCTGCTAGAAATTTCAGCAAAGGCCAGATTAGTTTTGTAGGAATTTCAGTGGGAGAGAGTGGCCTTGCGGGCAGCAGCACGTCACAGCTTAAGGTAAATACCAAGTGCAGAGGCGTAAACTTTGTTTGTTCACCAGCTTGCATGTACTGTAAACTCGAGCGGCCTTGGGTAATCTTGTGCTCAAATCTGTTACTTGACTAACCATCCATCCTAAATAGTACCAAACTTTGAACCAGTATTGGACGATTTTCATAGTTCTGACCAACATCATAATGTATGTGTAGGAGCAATTTTGTAAAGAAACGTCCAATTAAAATTTCATATTATTGTGCTTAGTCCGCAGCTCATGGTCGTGCGGTAGCGTTCTCGCTTCCCACGCCCGGGTTCCCGGGTTCGATTCCCGGCAGGGTCAGGGATTTTCTCTGCCTCGTGATGATTGGGTGTTGTGTGCTGTCCTTAGGTTAGTTAGGTTTAAGTAGTTCTAAGTTCTGATGACCATAGCTGTTAAGTCCCATAGTGCTCAGAGCCATTTGAACCATTTTTTGTGCTTAGGATTAATGTAAAGAAACTTCAGATTAAACTTTCATAATATTGTGCTTAAGATTAATGTTCTTTCAGAGAGTTAATATTTAACATTGTTGTGTATAAACGTATTTCACTTTTTTATGTTTGCAAGATGCGTTATCCATTGCGCAATTTTTTTTTTTTTTTTTTTTTTGGCGAATTGAAAACTGTGTGAACAACTGTAATTTGGTGAGAAACATTGCGACATTAAACTTGTCATTTCACCTCACACAGTTGTTCTCAATTCAAGAATAAGCAAAAACAACCCCCCCCCCCCATATGCCGGCGCTTCTGCTGGGTACTGTGGTCCGTCTGTTAACTTGATTTTGATGCATGTGCGGAATACTTACACCACGCCACATATAGTGGAACATAGGGCGTCTTCGTCAGTCTTCGACGGCTCAGCTGACAATGTCTCGCAGTGCCCAGTTGAATGAAACCACATGGAATGCAATGAACCACGACCAGCTGAGAGCCCAAAATTTGTTTGAACAAAAGTGACGTGTTTTGAATGTAAGGAGTTCTTATGCCTACCGTCAGAAGGAAATTGTTCCATAACATTTCGATCTTAATAAATAAATTACAGCTTAGTGTTGTGGTATCAGACACTAAATGTGGCGTATTCACACTAAATGTAGTGGGTGGATGCCAGGAGTTGCCGTATTAAAACTCGGTGAGATCTTTCCAAATGATTTATTTGTTTCCACTACAATGCTCCATTAACTTCGGTCCGCATCACAGGCCCCACAATGCTGAGGTAGCAGCCCAGTGGCCTGTGCAACGCAATGCTGTGTCATGCCAGACTTGGCCAGCTGCAGAGTTCTGATTACGTGAGGATGCACCGGCTGCCGACTCAGCGGTCTCCGCCCCCGTCGCCTCAGCGCTTTAGCCGGGAGCTGCTGCGTAGCCAGCTGATAACTGCCAGATGCCCGCGCCATGCGTCCTCGCTGGAGTGGCCTGAGTCGCGGTGCCAACACGCGCCCGCGATCCAGCTTCGCCTTGGGATGTCTCCGGTGTGTGTCGGGAGCTGAGATGACTGCCTGCAGTAGTGGGGTGAAGAGTGGCCCATTGCTGGCTGGCTGTGGACCACATGTCGATCTCAAAGGGTCGAACCAATGACCTGCTGTGGAGTGGGACGCTGTCGCCCCATCTGTTGCTGCATGTAGCCCGGTGGTGTGATACGCCTCGCTGCCCAGGAGAGCTGCCACACTTGAATGAGTCTCGTTAGAAAACAACACCTATTTATACTCGGCTGCGCTCGTCTGTTTCGTTAACATGCCACTCCAAGTCACATATGCATAACATGTTAGGCTGTCCAGTGGCCCCCTTCTGCCTGTGACTTGCGCCGTGCAAACTGCTGTGTGTGCCTTCTCGGGCAGTTCTACTTCCCTCTGGCCTCTATTTGCCTTCGCAACTGCTGGTATGTGTAACTTACTGCAATACAGCCAGCACCTGGCTGTAACTCGTGCTCCAAATATCGCACAAAACTAACTTTTCCTATCCTAATTTTTTTAAAATTCGTGTTGTAACTTTTACACTTTAGGATGTTTTAAATATTTTTAATTTCAATAAACAAGATTGATGTGGCAACATTGAACAATGTTATGTCCTATGCAGCGTGAAAAAAATTGTATAGTATAAGTAAACTAAAATTAAGTAACATTTACATTTAACCAAGTGGTACTTTATTTCATTAGCAGACTGGTGTATCGTATGTGTGTAATCTTTTGAAAAACATTATTCATGAATATTTTATAATCAGTGTAACCATGATTTCAAAAATGATTGATTGCTTCAATAGACTGTTTATATTCGTCTTCAGTTCTCTTAAAGTTAATAGAATAACTTCTGCTATGTACTACCCCACCGCGGTATTACTGCACTTGACCTATTGTGGCCGCTATCGAAAACACGCATTGATGTTGCAGTAAAGATTTCAAGTCAGTTGCGTATATACATATAATTCAGCGTGGCCGCGCCGATTGACCGCGTGGTTTGATGCTCCATGTCATGGATTGCGACCCCTCCCTCCTCTCCCCTCCCCTCGCCATAGGTTCCAGTCCTCCCTCGGGCATGGGTGTGTGTGTTGTTCTTAGCATAAGTCATTGTAAGTAGTTTGTAAGTCTAGGGACCAATGACCCCAGCAGTTTGGTCCCCTAGGAATTCACATACATTTGAAAATTTTCTGATTCAGCGTGCCCTCTTCAAATATGATGATAAAAACAGGTGATGAGCTGACCAAAACGCCCTCACTCCCAAGAGCAATAATATCGTTCTCGACTAAAACACGGATAGTTGCATTAGCACTGGACAAATCAGTGGACGAAAAAACTGGTATGTGCGAAGATTAGAATATGCAGGACAGATTACAGAGTACGTTGATTGTCGATAACGCCGATCTGTGTGACACCAAGTGACTGAAAATGTATACGAGTTTTCAACTAACTTTTTAATGCTCATTTTAAAATTGTTCTTAATTTTCTTCTGTCACAAACTTCTTACATAATGCAATAAAGATTAGTTTAGTTTTATCGACAGGAATTTTATTTGGGCCGGAAGTTGAGAAGACGAAAATGCCCTGCGTTTCATATGAGTGGGGTAGCTGAGTAAAGCACAAGCACTGAACTGTAAGGTTCGGCAAATTGGAGACTGTAACTAAAATATCTTGCATGGGCCGTTTGCAGAAGCTAAAAAATACTGCTGCCGTCACAATACACGGAATTGAGCTTCATGAAGAAGTTGTGCTTCGACAACTGCTTTTCTATGAACATACCTTTATCAGTCTGGGATTTTAATTATAGTGTAAATACTGTAAATTGCTCGCTACTAGCCAAGGGAACTTTAGTTTTAATGTATCTATAGCAGAGATGAAATGGCAGTAGCTGTGCCGTTGTTTATCTTTGCGTATGGAGAATCTCGTCGCGCTGCGAGAGAAAGGAAGTAGAGCAGGTGGAGTCTTGAAAGAGTGCGGAGGTGTTCGTTGGGCGCTCCCGCAGACGCGATGTGCAGCTGTGCTCGCGCCAGTGTAGGCAAGCCTAACTCGTTTACCCGCGAGTATTGAGAGCACTCACTGTACGAGTGGACAGGAGGAGGAAGCTGCAGTTCTAAATATTGCCTGTCCCATGATTATCCGTGACTCTGGAGACGACTCGGAGTTCTCAGCCACCAACAGCAGCAACAGTGGCAGCTCAGCTTTGTCGTCGGCTACACACTTCGTCGTCTGCACACCTACAGCATCGT
Organism: Schistocerca serialis cubense; assembly: GCF_023864345.2. Lineage (NCBI taxonomy): Eukaryota > Metazoa > Arthropoda > Insecta > Orthoptera > Acrididae > Schistocerca > Schistocerca serialis. The sequence continues at coordinate 385,321,285 of NC_064641.1, read as the reverse complement.
GAGAACGTTAAGTGACAAAGTATAACTAACTTTGTCGAGGCATTACCCAGTGACATTTCTTTCACAAAGTATGACTAACTTGAATAATAACTTGCAACAGCTAAAACGTGTAGGGCACCTGTGTTACCATTGTCCTCAGACGTTATTACCAAGCAGGGTCCTTTTCCATTCCATGCAGTTTCTGACTCGAGAATAATAATAACTAATAGTAACGTAAACTTTCACTGGCAAAACTAATAACTAAAGGTAAGGCACAAATTAAAAGTGTTCAATTTCATTATTCTGTAATTAGCTTAGTTAGTGACTTCTGCTGGCTTGGTATGCATTTTATTGTTGTTATATTAAAAGTAAAAGCAGTTGCTCATGTGCTTAAAGTAAATTCATTTAAATCTCTCAATAATCAAAAGTAAATTGCTTGCGTTTTTCGAAATTACACTGAGGTTACTGAAAGTCGTTTTTTTTTTCACATAACAAAGCTTTAGTTAAATCCGGCCATGTATTTAACCAGTAACTTCATTTAATTTTACTTTCAAAAATTAATATTTCAGTATAAGTAACTGCAAACTCAGTTCTTTCTGATTCAAATATTTCCTCGTGAACTGTTGTGCTGAGGAAAACCGTAACACCATTCTGTTGCCACGCCAGTGACTATTTGCTTAAATGTCTTTGCCATTACCTTTCTTAAGGTTCTGGAGATTCATTGCACTAATGGACTGGTAACTGTTTACTTATCTCTTTTTTAGCTAATCAGTATTTTTGTCTTATCAATATTTTTTTGTATTAAAAATCTTACGTTTTACCCCCCCCCCCCCTCTCCCCTCTGTGTGGTTCGTGAGGGATTGCACTGAATTTCCACCCATTTCAAAATTATCATCAGTATTTAGATTAGTTTTAGAATAGATTCTTGTTTCAGAAAGGTTTGTTGTACACTTTCCTTCAGCTAACCGGTGTTGTTTTTCTTAGGTAGCGATGGCCTTACTCATTGTAAAATTTCATTAGGCATCCCCAATCAAGGTCAATTATATCGCAATCCAGTAGGCCGATTAGGAAGGGGAAGTTAAAGATCAAGAAAAATAGAAAGTTGAGGTTTTTTCTTATTCTTAAACCCACAAATGGATGAAAAATCACGAATTTGAGAATGAAGTGGAAGTTAGAGAAGAAGTTACATGGATTTTCATTAGGACTGTCACTGAAAACTTCCTATAGAATGAAAACACCTAAAGCATACGAACGTTGTGAGAACAATGTACGAAAATTTCAAGAAGCTGGATAGTAACATGACTGCAAAAGTCCACTTCCTACACTCGCATATTCACGACTTCCCTGAAATGCAGAGAGATCTCTTCCTCCAAGACGTTCATGGGATGGGCAGTTGGTAGCAGGGGACATTGAATGAAAGTATGATGGCCGATTATTGTTGGCTGTTGAAGAGGGACAGTAATGATGAAGGCTCTGAGAAGAAAATCTGAAAATTAAATGTAACTGAGCACTCACAGTGTTGTTTGATATTTTATTTTAACACTAGCTCACAGACCCGGCATTACTCGAATATTCATTTCGGCAATTTTCCGTTAGAAACGCACAGTTTCTGCACGATGGACGCAGCTGCTTCGCGTATCTACTACGCAGATGTAGCAAACGTCGCTATGACAAGGCCTCTTCATAGCTCTATAGACGCTATTGTCTTGGCCTACAGCCGTTGTATTTCGCAGTTGATAGCTGTCAAAAGCGCTACCAGATGTCAGAGATTTTCGTAAGTTGTCTCGACTAAACGAATGTCTTAGTAGTAAAGAATGAATGTATTAAAACTTAATGCGCGATGCGGCGTTTTTTCACGCGTCTCAGTGTTTACGACGTCATACCTCTTGAACTATGTATCGTAGAATGATATATTTGGTTAAGTACATTCAGCGGCATATGTGGATACTGCATGCGAAATATGTTGCGAATAGAGTTAGTTGCAAAGAAGTAATGCATTTTAACGTCGTGCCCAACGCCTCAGTTTTTTACGTATCTCAGTGTAAAGACATCATATCTCCTGAACTATGCTTGGCATCACGGTACATATATGTAGAAGCATTTAGCGGCATATGAGGATACTGCCTGCGTAACGCATTGCGAATAGAGTTAGCAGTACAGAAGTAACAAATTTAAAGTCACGCATGTTGCGACAGTTTTTCACACGTCCCATTGTTTATCACGTCATATCTCCTGAACTATGACAGGCAGGTGGTTCCTACCCAAGCAGCAATTGTTGCCTGACAGTAAGGGATAAGTGTACCAAATTTGGTTGAAATCGGACCAGTGGTCTAGAAGGAGATGTGGAACGCGCACGCACGCAGGCACACACACAAACACACTCGTACATACCGTGTGATCAAAAAGGCAGTATAAATTTGAAAACTGAATAAATCACGGAATAATGTAGATAGAAAGGTACAAACTGACACACATGCTTGGAATGACATAGGGTTTTATTAGAACCAAAAAAATACAAACGTTCAAAAAATGTCCGACAGATGGCGCTTCATCTGATCAGAATAGCAATAATTAGCATAACAAAGTAAGACAAAGCAAAGATGATGTTCTTTACAGGAAATGCTCAATATGTCCACCATCATTCCTCAACAATAGCTGGAGTCGAGGAATAATGTTGTGAACACCATTGTAACGCATGTCCGGAGTTATGGTGAGGCATTGGCGTCGGATGTTGTCATTCAGCATACCTAGAGATGTCGGTCGATCACGATACACTTGCGACTTCAGATAACCCCAAAGCCAATAATCGCACGGACTGAGGTCTGGGGACCTGGGAGGCTAAGCATGGCGAAAGTGGCGACTGAGCACACGATCATCACCAAACGACGTGCGCAAGAGATCTTTCGCACGTCTAGCAATACTTTTTTTTTGTTCTAATAAAACCCCATGTCATTCCAAGCATGTGTGTCATTTTTTTACCTATCTACATTATTCCGTGGTTTATTAAGTTTTCAAATTTATACTGACTTTTTGATCACCCGGTACATTGTTATACTATACAGGGTGAAGAAAAATTCGCGCACTCGGACTTCTCAGGGCGATTCCTCTTACTCTGGCAATACAGTAACGTCTCTCACAAAATTTCGTTCTGCTCATATTATGGGCTGTAAATGGACGTTAAAGGTTGGCAATCTGACAACACTTTAATCAGATTTATTTATTTACTTATACATCCGTAGACAATCAGGATTGTATGGATGTTGTCACTATAAGTACACTCCTGGAAATTGAAATAAGAACACCGTGAATTCATTGTCCCAGGAAGGGGAAACTTTATTGACACATTCCTGGGGTCAGATACATCACATGATCACACTGACAGAACCACAGGCACATAGACACAGGCAACAGAGCATGCACAATGTCGGCACTAGTACAGTGTATATCCACCTTTCGCATCAATGCAGGCTGCTATTCTCCCATGGAGACGATCGTAGAGATGCTGGATGTAGTCCTGTGGAACGGCTTGCCATGCCATTTCCACCTGGCGCCTCAGTTGGACCAGCGTTCGTGCTGGACGTGCAGACCGCGTGAGACGACGCTTCATCCAGTCCCAAACATGATCAATGGGGGACAGATCCGGAGATCTTGCTGGCCAGCGTAGTTGACTTACACCTTCTAGAGCACGTTGGGTGGCACGGGATACATGCGGACGTGCATTGTCCTGTTGGAACAGCAAGTTCCCTTGCCGGTCTAGGAATGGTAGAACGATGGGTTCGATGACGGTTTGGATGTACCGTGCACTATTCAGTGTCCCCTCGACGATCACCAGTGGTGTACGGCCAGTGTAGGAGATCGCTCCCCACACCATGATGCCGGGTGTTGGCCCTGTGTGCCTCGGTCGTATGCAGTCCTGATTGTGGCGCTCACCTGCACGGCGCCAAACACGCATACGACCATCATTGGCACCAAGGCAGAAGCGACTCTCATCGCTGAAGACGACACGTCTCCATTCGTCCCTCCATTCACGCCTGTCGCGACACCACTAGAGGCGGGCTGCACGATGTTGGGGCGTGAGCGGAAGACGGCCTAACGGTGTGCGGGACCGTAGCCCAGCTTCATGGAGACGGTTGCGAATGGTCCTCGCCGATACCCCAGGAGCAACAGTGTCCCTAATTTGCTGGGAAGTGGCGGTGCGGTCCCCTACGGCACTGCGTAGGTTCCTACGGTCTTGGCGTGCATCCGTGCGTCGCTGCGGTCCGGTCCCAGGTCGACGGGCACGTGCACCTTCCGCCGACCACTGGCGACAACATCGATGTACTGTGGAGACCTCACGCCCCACGTGTTGAGCAATTCGGCGGTACGTCCACCCGGCCTCCCGCATGCCCACTATACGCCCTCGCTCAAAGTCCGTCAACAGCACATACGGTTCACGTCCACGCTGTCACGGCATGCTACCAGTGTTAAAGACTGCGATGGAGCTCCGTATGCCACGGCAAACTGGCTGACACTAACGGCGGCGGTGCACAAATGCTGCGCAGCTAGCGCCATTCGACGACCAACACCGCGGTTCCTGGTGTGTCCGCTGTGCCGTGCGTGTGATCATTGCTTGTACAGCCCTCTCGCAGTGTCCGGAGCAAGTATGGTGGGTCTGACACACCGGTGTCAATGTGTTCTTTTTTCCATTTCCAGGAGTGTATATACAATAGGGACACAAATTTATAATTATCACAGTCGGAATTCAAGAATATTGTAACATAAAGATACATTGTTAAACCACTTAATGACACAGTTGATAATTTTTACATATAACTATACATTATTCAAGAAATCCTTGACAGTATAAATACACTTTTCCAGGAGATATTTTTTAGCGATTTCCTGAAGTTATCTATTTCGCTTATGTCTTTGATTCCTTGTGGAAGATTGTTGTACAATTTAATTCCATTATATAACATGCTATTTTGAGTTTTTGATTTGTTTTTCCTGTAGAGGTGTAAGTGTTGTCTGTGTCTGGTTTCATGTGCCTGTATGGTACTGTTTATCGGGAACTGGTCAAAGTGCTTTTTAAGGTATATTACTGTCTGCAAAATGTATTCACATGGAACTGTCATTGTACCCAAATATTTGAATGGGATCTATTGCTACTTTTCGTTATGATTCGTGAAGCCCTTTTTTGCAACTTAAATATTGTTTGTCTGTTCTGCTCTGTTGATCCCCAGAAGAATATGCCATAACTAATTACAGACTGGACAGACGCAAAATATCCAGTTCTAGGACACGAGCTACTACACACTGAATTTATTATACTAAGTGCATTGCATGCTGAAGCTATTCGCTTTGCAAGTACTGCAGTGTGCTCGGTCCAATTTAGTTGAGAATCGACATGCATGCCTAAAAATTTTGTTGATGGTACACATTCCATGTGCTCGTCATTAACTTTTAGCTTGGTACTGTTCGGTTTTCTGTTTAAGTGGAAACTAATACTGTTGGGTTTTTTTTTTACATTTAGTGTTAATTTATTAGCCTCTATCCACCGGCATACATGCGGAAATGTTTCCTTAGCTTTTGGACCCTGTTTTGCGGGTATGAATGAAAGCATATATTTGTTACTCCTCTTACTCCTAGTGCATTTAGTTTGTTTAGCAAAATTGTGTGGTCTACTGTAGCAAACGCTTTGGTCAAATCAAGGAAGATCACTGTTACGTGGCCTCCTTTGTCTAGTGCTTCGCGGATAACATTTGAGAAATGAGCTACAGCTGAATTTGTGCTTTCGCCAGTCTGGAAACCAAATTGCTCTTTACTCAGAAGATTGAACTTTGTTAAGTACGCCATGAGCCTGTTTTTCATTATGGTCTCTACGACTTTTGAAAAGGATGACAGTAACGAGATTAATCTGTAATTTTCTATGATTTCTGGGTCACCTTTCTTATATATAGGTAGGATTTTTGCATACTTTAGTCTGTCTGGGAAACAATCTGTGGAGAAGGATTTATTGATGATGTGCACTAAAAGGTCTTTGATGTTGTCTAAGAAGTCCTTTGGTAAGCACACAGGTACTTCATCTATGTCTGCTGAATTTTTACACATTAGTTTACCCACAACACTGTATACTTCTTCTGCTGTGGTTGGTCGTAGTATCATTGTGCGTGGTATTTTGTTCAGCGTTTGTAAATGTTTTGTTTTGTTGAACTTCTGTTGTAGTCTGATTGCTAAGTTGCTGAAATATTGATAGGCAAAGTTTGCTAGTTTTTTTGGGATCATTTATTTTGGTATCATTGTGTTGCAACTGCTTGTTTGTTGCCTTTAATTTTTTCCTATTAGTTTCCTGTTTGGTGATTTTCCTTGCTGATTTTATTTTATTATTAGCTTTTTCTATAAATTTGTCATTTTGGTACAATTTAGCCGCTAACAATATTTTTCTCTACATCTTTCTGTATAATAATAATAGTTACGAAATGCTGAATCGTTACCGTAGTTTTTCATTGAGCTAAGGACCTTGCCGTTGGTGGGGAGGCTTGCGTGCCTCAGCGATACAGATGACCGTACCGTAGGTGCAACCACAACGGAGGGGTATCTGTTGAGAGTCCAGACAAACGTGTGGTTCCTGAAGAGGGATAGCAGCCTTTTCAGTATTTACAGGGGCAACAGTCTGGATGATTGACTGATCTGGCCTTGTAACATTAACCAAAACGGTCTTGCTGTGCTGGTACTGCGAACGGCTGAAAGCAAGGGGAAACTACAGCCATAATTTATTCCGAGGGCATGCAGCTTTACTGTATGATTAAATGACAATGGCGTCCTTTTGGGTAAAATATTCCGGAGGTAAAATAGTCCCCCATTTGGATCTCCGGGCGGGGACTACTCAAGAGGACGTAGTTATCAGGAGAAAGAAAAGTGGCGTTCTACGGATCGGAGCGTGGAATGTCAGATCCCTTAATCGGGCAGGTAGGTTAGAAAATTTAAAAAGGGAAATGGATATTGTGGCCAAGATAGACACAAAGCCCACGCTTACTACAGTAGTACAAGTTTATATGCCAACTAGCTCTACAGATCATGAAGAAATTGATGAAATGTATGATCAGATAAAAGAAATTATTCAGGTAGTGAAGGGAGACGAAAATTTAATAGTCATGGGTGACTGGAATTCGAGAGTAGGAAAAGGGAGAGAAGGAAACATAGTAGGTGAATATGGATTGGGGGGAAGAAATGAAAGAGGAAACCGTCTGGTAGAATTTTGCACAGAACATAACTTGGTTCAAGAAACATAAAAGAAGGATGTATACATGGAAAAATCCCGGAGATACTAAAAGGTATCAGATAGATTATATGATGGTAAGACAGAGATTTAGGAACCAGGTTTTTAATTGTAGGACATTTCCAGGGGCAGATGTGGACTCTGACCACAATCTATTGGTTATGAACTGTAGATTAAGACTGAAGAAACTACAAAAAGGTGCTAATTTAAGGAGATGGGACCTGGATAAACTGACTAAACCAGAGGTTGTACAGAGTTTCAGGGAGAGCATAAGGGAACAAGTGACAGGAATGGGGGAAAGAAATACAGTAGAAGAAGAATGGGTAGCTCTGAGGGATGAAGTAGTGAAGGCAGCAGACGATCAAGTGGGTAAAAAGACGAAGGCTAATAGAAATCCTTGGGTAACAGAAGAAATATTGAATTTAATTGATGAAAGGAGAAAATAGAAAAATGCAGTAAATGAAGCGGGCAAAAAGGAATACAATCGTCTCAAAAATGAGATCGACAGGAAGTGCAAAATGGCTAAGCAGGGATGGCTAGAGGACAAATGTAAGGATGTAGAGGCTTATCTCACTAGGGGTAAGATAGATACCGCCTACAGGAAAATTAAAGAGATCTTTGGAGAAAAGAGAACCACTTGTATGAATATCAAGAGCTCAGATGGAAACCCAGTTCTAAGCAAAGAAGGGAAAGCAGAAAGGTGGAAGGAGTATATAGAGGGTTTATACAAAGGCGACGTACTTGAGGACAATATTATGGAAATGGAAGAGGATGTAGACGAAGACAAAATGGGAGATAAGATACTGCGTGAAGAGTTTGACAGAGCACTGAAAGACCTGAGTCGAAACAAGGCTCCGGGAGTAGACAACATTCCATTAGAACTACTCACAGCCTTGGGAGAGCCAGTCATGACAAAACTCTACCATCTGGTGAGCAAGATGTATGAGACAGGCGAAATACCCTCAGACTTCAAGAAGAATATAATAATTCCAATCCCAAAGAAAGCAGCTGTTGACAGATGTGAAAATTACCGAACTATCAGTTTAATAAGTCACAGCTGCAAAATACTAAAGCGAATTCTTTACAGACGAATGGAAAAACTGATAGAAGCCGACCTCGGGGAAGATCAGTTTGGATTCCGTCGAAATGTTGGAACACGTGAGGCAATACTAACCTTACGACTTATCTTAGAAGAAAGATTAAGAAAAGGCAAACCTACGTTTCTAGCATTTGTAGACTTAGAGAAAGCTTTTGACAATGTTAACTGGAATACTCTCTTTCAAATTCTGAAGGTGGCAGGGGTAAAATACAGGGAGCGAAAGGCTATTTACAATTTGTACAGAAACCAGATGGCAATTATAAGAGTCGAGGGGCATGAAAGGGAAGCAGTGGTTGGGAAGGGAGTGAGACAGGGTTGTAGCCTCTCCCCGATGTTATTCAATCTGTATATTGAGCAAGCAGTAAAGGAAACAAAAGAAAAATTCGGAGTAGGTATTAAAATTCACTGAGAAGAAATAAAAACTTTGAGGTTCGCCGATGACATTGTAATTCTGTCAGAGACATCAAAGGACTTGGAAGAGCAGTTGAATGGAATGGACAGTGTCTTGAAAGGAGGATATAAGATGAACATCAACAAAAGCAAAACGAGGATAATGGAATGTAGTCAAATTAAATCGGGTGATGCTGAGGGAATTAGATTAGGAAATGAGGCACTTAAAGTAGTAAAGGAGTTTTGGTATTTAGGGAGTAAAATAACTGATGATGGTCGAAGTAGAGAGGATATAAAATGCAGACTGACAATGGGAAGGAAAGCGTTTCTCAGGAAGAGAAATTTGTTAACATCGAGTATAGATTTAAGTGTCAGGAAGTCGTTTCTGAAAGTATTTGTATGGAGTGTAGCCATGTATGGAAGTGAAACATGGACGATAAATAGTTTGGACAAGAAGAGAATAGAAGCTTTCGAAATGTGGTGCTACAGAAGAATGCTGAAGATTAGATGGGTAGATCACATAACTAATGAGGAGGTATTGAATAGAATTGGGGAGAAGAGGAGTTTGTGGCACAACTTGACAAAAAGAAGGGACCGGTTGGTAGGACATGTTTTGAGGCATCAAGGGATCACAAATTTAGTATTGGAGGGCAGCGTGGAGGGTAAAAATCGTAGAGGGAGACCAAGAGATGAATACACTAAGCAGATTCAGAAGGATGTAGGTTGCAGTAAGTATTGGGAGATGAAGAAGCTTGCACAGTATAGAGTAGCATGGAGAGCTGCATCAAACCAGTCTCAGGACTGAAGACCACAACAACAAGGTGCTTGAGGGTTTCAGAGAATTTCGTTTTCCCATTGGTCACCCAGCTGTTATTGCTGCATGATTTATTGATTCTTAGAACTTTAGGAAAAACTTCAAATCTGAATTAAATATTGACATAAACTTTGAATATTTCCTACTTTTAGTAGTTTCTCTGCACACTTCCTCCCATGTTTCACGGTTAATTAGTGAGGCAAATAGAGCTCTTTTTGACTTAGAGAAAACCCTACTGTAGTTGTGTATTTTAGTGTTATTATCTAATTCTACACCTAAATTTAATAACTGACTGGAATGACCTGAGATGCCAAGGTCATCCATGACAATGTCACACCTATTTTTCTCTATTTCCTTTAGCATATGGTCAATACTTGATGCTGAATGTCTGATTATCCTAGGGGCAATATTAATAGTGAAATACAATAGGTGTACATAATGTTCAGAAAGCTGTTGCACGACATATCTGGGTTCATCATGTTAATTTTTAGATCTCCTCAAATGATGATTTTTGCCTTTAGGGCTCGAGATTATATCTAATGCTTGGGTTAACTTTGTAGTGAATGTGAGCATATCACCACTGGGAGCACGATAAATACATAGTACAGTTAGTCTTCGGAATACATCTAGGTGTTTAACTGTAAAGCTGATATGATGTACGGTAACAACCTCTTTCAGTTCGTGCGTCACTGCTGTGCAGTGGTGCACTGGATAGCGTTTTGCATTAGCATGCAAGCGGTAGAGGGTTCGATTGTGGGTGGAGGCTTATTTGTTTTTACTTGCTAAAAGTAATCTGCGTGGTATGGTATCTGGCGTCTTAACCGTCATTCAGAGATTGCAGTGGATCTTCTACAAAACATTTGCAGTTACGTTCGACGAACACAGAAATGGAAGTACAATCATTTTCATTGGTCAGCTTTTGAAGAAGCCTTTTGCACGTCGTGGACGCGAATTGTTTCGCACCACTGCATCTACTAGACTCCAAACCTGTTTTCTGTGTACCGTCCCGCTATGATCCCATCGAAATTATGTACAAAGCAGGTTGCTAGCGCTACAGGTGAAGCGTAAGGCCCTAACGAAATGTAATGGACCGGAACGTGGTAAGAATAATAGTTCGCATTAATCGAGGGGACTCTTGGGGGAGGGGAGGGTACACGTAAAAAATTTTGGAATCTAGTAGATGCAGTGGTGCGAAACAATTCGCGTTCACGACGTGCAATCGGTTGTTTTATAAACTGACCAATGAAAACGATTGTATTCCATTTCTGTGTTCGCAGTATGTCACTGCAGATGTTCTGTAGAAGATCCACTGTAACCGCTGTATGACGATTAAGATGCTAGATAACGTACTACGCACCAACTGCACAGCACTACTGTAATGTCCTTACAGAGGTAGTTACTATACACGTGATTACAGTGTTGCCAAAATGCCAATCTTCGACAGGCGCTGATGTACATGAACGGGGACAGTTGAAAATGTGTGCCCCCACCGGGGACTCGACCCGGGATCTCCTGCTTACATGGCAGACGCTCTATCCATCTGAGCCACCGAGGGTACAGAACATAGTGCAACTGCAGGGATTTATCCCTTGCACGCTCCCCGTGAGACCCACATTCCCAGCGTAATGTCCACACACTACATTCGTAGCGCCGCTGCCCATTACACTCATTACTCGCGGCAGACAATCTTACCGAGTCCCATAAGAGTTCGAGCAATGCATGTGCGTGGAGCACAGAAGAAGAAGGTCAATGGCCGGTTAGCCCTAACTATATGAAGATGGTACCTGTTCTTTCGGACATGTCCGCAGACATGTCCGAAAGAACAGATACCATCTTCATACAGCCAATCTTTAACGTCCATTTACTTTCCGAAATATGCGCAGGACGAAATTCTGTGAGAGACATTTGTGTATTGCTAGTACGTGAGGAATCGCGCTGTGAAGTCCGAGTGTGCGACTTTTCCTTGACCCTATATATGAATATGTTCCCCAAATTTTTAAATGTTTAAAATCTGAGATCTTACTACGTGAAAAACCTTGACGTGAAAGGAAAAAATGTCAGTAATTTTCAGAATCGTTAGTCATGTGACAAAAGTTTTAAAAGGCTTGTGCAATTTGTAGACAATCAAAAATTAGGACAAGTTAGGAAGGAAAATTTTCTTTGAAAAATAGCTTAATTTTGGCTAACCTACAGATTTCGTTATTGGTTTTCTCAGTTTTGCCATAATAGTGAAACCTTCCCGTCTCCTCTATATCTCTTTTTTTTTTTACGCAACCTTCCCTTCTACAATAACCTATGAACCTTTCCTTAGGATTTCTATCTCTTGGTTAAAATAACAAATGAAATCTTCCCTTTGAAATTTATTCTCTTTCTCAATATTCGCATACAAATTTAATTGCTCCTTATTAAACGTGATTTTCTGATTATTTCGACGAAACATAGAATGTGTCGTCGTCGTGGCCCTCAGTCGTTATCTGCAATAACCCAAAATTGTTCCTTACCTTTTTTACTGTTACTGGATCGCCATCTGACTGCTACATCGAACTGCGACATGAATATACTTATTCTGGTTTACTATACTCTACTAACTGCTGGTGGGTTGTCATAATAAGTGGCTGTATTTATTACCAAAGCTTACGTTATTCTTTAATAGCAAAGCTGACGTTATTCTTAAATTAATTTGACTGAAGTTACGTAATTCATAGTTACACTTTTTCTTGATAACAATAAAATTTTTACAAAGTTTTACGTTGATGGCTTTTGGAATGGATTATAACCAGTAATGCAACATTGCTGGCAAAAATTAATCATATTCTGAAAATGCTTCAAATATTTACTGTTGGTAATGAAATGATTTTACAAACGTTCAAATGGGACTTACTTTTTACAATAATCTTATAACTAGCATTGCGCAAACATACCTTCAGTAGTCTTGAGTTTCGCAAAGAAAATAATTCAATAACATTAGTTCCTCTTATGATAATAGTTGATGTCTCTGTACATCCGTTTATAATCTCTTGTAAATCATAGCTGGTGGCTGGCAGGCACACCGCTGCTCTCAACCTCTCGCTTCAGACCTGCTACCAACTCGCTTCACTTCTCGCTTACTACTGACTTCCTACGAACGCTGAAGTGCGGTCCCTCCTGCCAACAATGCTCTCTGGTGCAGACAATCCCTGCTACCATTACAAAATGTATCAATGCGCGGTCTTTCCCGCTCTTTTCTTAAAATGTATCCATACGCGGTCTCTCCCGCCCTTTTTGAAATTATAACAATTTGCGGTCTCTCTTGCCAACATTGGTGCAGAAATTCCCTGGTACCACAATTATTTCCAACATGACAAATATTAATTATTCCTACTTAATCCTATTAATAAAATATAAACATCTTTCATAAATTGTGGCTTGACAATAGACAATAGAAATACACACGTCTTAAATAGGAGTTATCAGTTTGAATGATGCCTGCAGAAACTCTTTAGAGCCAGAGTGCTAGTCAGCAGCGGGAGTTTCCACGTGGTGCGGTCTGTGGGAGAGGCAACGATCAGCCGCGATGCTGGGTTGCCCGAAGGCGTGCTTAGCCGCTAGTGGCTCCTGCCCCCGGGGAGGGAGGCGCTGTTTGAACGCAGCATTTGCGGAAGACCGATCGGCCGCCGAGGTGCTATCGCGGCGCTTTGCCGCCCCATCAGGCTGCCGCTAAAAGCAGTGCCGGTCTCCCACGGGCCGCAAACCACTCCACTGGAGTTAAAGTGCCACCCACACTGCACAGATTTCGCATTATGGACCGCGACCACGCAGCAGCAGGGGTTTTCCGGTCCTGATGCCTCGCTACTCACAACCACTTCTGAGAGCAACAGGCCGCATCAATAAACACGTTTAAACGACCACAGTATTAACGGTGTTCGGTCAGACACCGGTATTTGCCGAATATTATCTTACACAAATCAGTATTATGAAATTAATTATTCGGTTTGCAGTACTACAAGTCACATTATTTATTCATTTGAGACTAATACATTTGCGCCGGCCGGGGTGGCCGAGCGGTTCTAGGCGTTACAGTCCGGAACCGCGCGACCGCTACGGTCGCAGGTTCGAATCCTGCCTCGGGCATGGATGTGTGTGATGTCCTTAGGTTAGTTACGTTTAAGTAGTTCTAAGTTCTAGGGGACTGATGACCTCAGAAGTTAAGTCCCATAGTGCTCAGAGCCATTTTTGAATACATTTGCAACGCGTATCGAGAATGTTGCCGGGAGAGATGGCGCAGTGGTTAGCAGACTGAAGTCGCATTCGGGAGGACGATGGTTCACAGCCCCGTCCGGCCATGGTTTAGGTTTTCCATGATTTCGCTAAATCGCTTCAGGCTAATCACGGGATGGTTCCTTGAAAGGACACGGCCGATTTCCTTTCCCATCATTCACTAATCCAAGCTTGTGCTCCGTCTCGAATGATCTCGTTGTCGACGGGACGTAAACACTAATCTCCTCATCATTAGGCGTTTTTCATAGCATGCATGTGAAAATACAAACAATCCTGTTGGATGAATATCCGCAACTGAGCATTATACCAGAGACTGAAAATAGCGCTTCAGTTGTAAAGTTACGTTATTATCATACGGGCGGTTTCGGACTCTTATAAGCCCATATAAGTGTCGTAGTGGAAATAGCAAGAGATGAGAGATAATTTTTACATGCAGCAATACATCCCCACTAAATTAAAAACTTGTCTGCCACTCATGTAAAAGGAAAGTTTCATTGCGCTTTGCGATTTTTTATATCGCAGCTTCCACTTAGTGTTACCACTGTTCTGTACTGACCTGTTCAATTCGCTCCTTTACTACGTATAACGCACTTTTAACTTCTTTCGTGCCTTTTTACGTAATTTTCTTGTTTTTTTTCTTCATTTTAAATTTAAACCACTAATTCAAATTGTGAACACTCATCTCCCCGTCAATAGATGGCAGCACGTTTGCCACTCTGTTTTAGGACGGGTGAGGGACAGAGCATCGAGTGACATTATACTGAGTGCACTATCCGAAAATTACCTCGAGCAATTAAACAGAGAACCGACTCGTGGAGATAACATCTTGGACCTACTGATAACAAACAGACCCGAACTTTTCGACTCTGTAAGCGCAGAACAGGGAATCAGTGATCATAAGGCCGTTGCAGCATCCCTGAATATGGAGGTTAATAGGAATATAAAAAAAGGAAGAAAGGTTTATCTGTTTAGCAAGAGTAATAGGAGGCAGATTTCAGACTACCTAACAGATCAAAACGAAAATTTCTGTTCCGACACTGACAATGTTGAGTGTTTGTGGAAAAAGTTCAAGGCAATCGTAAAATGCGTTTTAGACAGGTACGTGCCGAGTAAAGCTGTGAGGGATGGGAAAAACACACCGTGGTACAACAACAAAGATAGGAAACTACTGCGAAAGCAAAGAGAGCTTCCTGCAAATTTAAACGCAGCGACAATCTCTCGGACAAACAGAAGCTAAACGATGTCAAAGTTAGCGTAAGGAGGGCTATGCCTGAAGCGTTCAGTGAATTCGAAAGTAAAATTATATGTACCGACTTGACAGAAAATCCTAGGAAGTTCTGGTCTTACGTTAAATCAGTAAATGGATCGAAACAGCATATCCAGACACTCTGAGATGATAATGGCATTGAAACAGAGGATGACACGCGCAAAGCTGAAATACTAAACACCTTTTTCCAAAGCTGTTTCACAGAGGAAGACAGCACCGTAGTTCCTTCTCTAAATCCTCGCACGAACGAAAAAATGGCTTACATCGAAATAAGTGTCCAAGGAATAGAAAAGCAACTGAAATCACTCAATAGAGGAAAGTCCACTGGACCTGACGGGATACCAATTCGATTCTACACAGAGTACGCGAAAGAACCTGCCCCCTTCTAACGGCCGTATACCGCAAGTCTCTAGAGGAACGGAACGTTCCAAATGATTGGAAAAGAGCACAGGTAGTCCCAGTTTTCAAGAAGGGTCGTCGAGCAGATGCGTAAAACTATAGGCCTATATCTCTGACATCGATCTGTTGTACAATTTTAGAACATGTTTTTTGCTCGTGTATCATGTCATTTCTGCAAACCCAGAATATACTCTGTACGAATCAACAAGGATTCCGGAAACGGCGATCGTGTGAGACCCAACTCGCTTTATTTGTTCATGAGACCCAGAAAATATTAGATACAGGCTCCCAGGTAGATGCTATTTTGCTTGACTTCCGGAAGGCGTTCGATACAGTTCCGCACTGTCGCCTGATAAACAAAGTAAGAGCCTACGGAATATCAGACCAGCTGTGTGGCTGGATTGAAGAGTTTTTAGCAAACAGAACACAGCATGTTGTTCTCAATGGAGGGACGCCTACAGACGTTAAAGTATAAATGACCTAGTAGATAGTGTCGGAAGTTCCATGCGGCTTTTCGCGAATGATGCTGTAGTATACATAGAACTTGCAGCATTAGAAAATTGCAGCGAAATGCAGGAAGATCTGCAGTGGATAGGCAGTTGGTGCAGGGAGTGGCAACTGATCCTTAACATAGACAAATGTAATGTATTGCGAGTACATCGAAAGAAGGATCCTTTATTGTATGATTATATGATAGCAGAACAAACACTGGTAGCAGCTACTTCTGTAAAATATCTGGGAGTATGCGTATGAAACGATTTGAAGTAGAATGATCATACAAAATTAATTGTTAGCAAGGCGGGTGCCAGGTTGAGATTCATTGGGAGAGCCCTTAGAAAATGTAGTCCATCAACAAAGGAGGTGGCTGACAAAAATCTCGTTCGACCTATACTTGAGTATTGCTCATCAGTGTCGGATCCGTACTAGGTCGAGTTGACAGAGGAGATAGAGAAGATCCAAAGAAGAGCGGCGCGTTTCGTCACAGGGTTAATTGGGAAGCGTGATAGCGTTACGGAGATAGTTAGCAAACTCAATTGGCAGACTCTGCAAGAGAGGCGCTGTGCATCGTGGTGTAGCTTGCTGTCCAGGTTTCGAGAGGGTGCGTTCCTGGATGAGGTATCGAATATATTGCTTCCCCCTACTTATACCTCCCGAGGAGATCACGAATGCAAAATGAGAGAGATTCGAGCGCGCACGGAGGCTTTCCAGCAATCGTTCTTCCCGTGAACCATACGCGACTGGAACAGGAAAGGGAGGTAATGACAGTGGCACGTAAAGTGCCCTCCGCCACACACCGTTGGGTGGCTTGCGGAGTATAAATGTAGATGTAGATGTAGTACCAGTTTGCTTCCTCTTTCGCATCCGCTACCCCGTGTTCTGCGCTCATAGGTAGCACACCGCGCCTAGTACACGTCCACCGTGGCGCTCGGGGCCCACAGCACCAATTTCAGTATCCTGGTATTATTTGTATATTTCCCTAGCCAGTCAGTCGCCCATAGTACTGTCTGGTGTCACTTTCGCATTGACATAGCTTGCACAGCACCTAGCCCGACCGGCTGTTTTGAAATGTTTTTAAAACTTTTTTATTAATTTTTTCTTTTTTTTTAAGTGTATTGCTGCCTGTAAAAATTATCTCCCGTATCTTGCTATTTCCAGTCAGACATCTGAAGAGAGCCCGAAACCGGTCGTGTGATAATAAAAGAACTTTACAACTGAAGCGGTATTTTGAACCTTTGGCATATGAAAATAATCCAAAAATTAACTAGTTGATAATTTATGAACTAATCGCTTCTTGTGAGGAAGTAGCGTGGGGGGCATAGGGGGAAGACGTCCGTTGTTGTTGCAGCGATGTTGGACTGCATCCTCTTGATTGCGGGTCTACATGCGTTGGAGGCACGAATATACTTTTGCATCAGTTTGCGACGTTACTGTCCTCCATTTAATGTGTCAAAGGCACAAATGTACGGCTCTGAATAAAGCTTGGCTCGTAAAAGTCCTAGGAATGAGCCGTACACCGTCCGCTTTCTCGCCCTGTTGCTGTGTTAGGAAAATAATTTACCAAAAGTTGATCACGCCATCGAATAATTGAGGGCAGACAAGTTATGCTAATTATAAATCAATGAACATAAACAAATAGGGAAACTTTTATAATAAACATAGGCAACACTGCAGATTTAACTTTTAAGAACAGATGATTTATTCAGCAAGGTTCAAATTCCAACTGAGTGGTGGTCCCACAAGCTGTTTTATACGTGAATAAAGTTAATCGTAAAATATATCAACAGCCCTTGAATTATGTTGTGTGAAACGAAAGGTGACAGAATCCTCACTCAGACCAAGCCACGACGTACATTCAGTATAAAAGTCGCTTCACCCCCATTCTTATATGCCCGTTACCAAGATCTGATAACCGATCCGAAGTGTCTCTGCATAAATAAAATCACGCCACTCTGCCGTACTTCTCGATGGCAGAAAACTAGTCTCTCCTTTGAAACTTCCTGGCAGATTAAAACTGCGTGCCAGACCGAGACTCGAATTCGGCACCTTTGCCTTTCGTGGGCAAATGCTCTACCATCTGAGCTACCCAAGCACGACTCACAACTCGTCCTCACGACTTCAATTCTTCCATTACTTCGCCTCCTACCTTACAAACTTCACAGAAGCTCTCCTTTCTCTATCGATATCCAGAACTGTTCTCTTTTGTCTTCCGTCCCTCCTGCTCCCAAGAGCACCTCTTCCCCCACCAACATCCAAGCAGCTCCTCATCAAGCCAAGCAATTCGTACAACACTTTGACATATATGCAAGTGGATCACTATTCCTACACCAATAGTTCTATAACTAAAATACGTTTTCTAACCGACTTGTTATGTCACGACGTGTCTGCTGGGACCAATTCTTATCATTTTTAAATATATATATACATCATTAGCTTCGACATATTTGCGTTTCTAGCGCAGTCTCATTACGTTATAATCAGCACTGATCAAAAAATAAAAATCTATTCACAAATAACTACATATCCTTTATTTTTATTACTTTACTCGTGGAGAACGGTCTGGTTCGACACCCTTAGATATATAAAATTAATATTATCGAATGAACAGTGGCGCCCTCTGTACTGCTATTTAATCCGCGCTTTCCAGTTCGCCGCTTTACCACGAAGCACGTTTCCCGCAGTCGATGACGAAACGTCAGGGCAGAGTTTTATTCATCGACCAGGACCTATCAGCCCGGAAGTTTTAAGCGAAGATTTGTAACAATTAATTATACAATCCATTCCTCAAAAAAAGCGTCTTGAAATTATTAACGATCAGTTGTGCTCATAGTGCATTATTGGTCTAGATTAACGAATCTAGACTAATAACCTTTATCTTTTTAAAGTAACCACTCCTTCGATTTTTTCAATACCTTGTTCCAGCCCCCTCTTTTGCACTATTTTTTTTAGTTTTTACTTATATTCTACATTCGTCAGCTGCGGTAATGTTTTACATATTCTTATTTACGCCTGCAGATTTTTGTTTTCGCTCTACTGCTTCTTGCATGGCAGGTTAATTATTCGTGGACGCTTTTCCAGAAATAGAATTACCTGGTCTCTTCAACATGAGATTCACCAGCCATTTTCCCCAAATTATCTTTTCATGTGTTCGATCGTGGTGCAACATTTGCAGTTGACCATCTCCGTGTACCAGCAACTTTGAGTTCTACGCTTTCATTGAGTGCAGTCGAGGAACATGTTGCAATTTTTAAAAAGCATTTACCATGCAGCAGGTGATAAAGCAGCTGATTAAATTTTATTCGAGGTTAGTTTTCGCGCAGTATCAATATCAACACTCGAATAACAACCACCACACAAATATGCAGTCTTCGTACATGCCGTTTCCTCATTCAAGAGAAAGGTCACGTAAGTAACATGTAAATAGTGCACAACAAGTTTCGTTAGTTTTTGCCACCTTCGCAGCGCATATTATATCTCTCCCAAGGCGTCAATAAGAGCTCTCTACAGACAAGCATGAATAAACTGTCTGAAGACAGATTTTCCAAAACATGCAGTCTTGAATACGCAGCCAACAGCAGTGAGGCAAATTGACAGGTAATGCAATTCTATGACTATCACACGAAACACAGAACATGTATTGGAGTTTTACTTCTGTGTCCTCCCCGTAAAATAAGTCTATGGTTAAAACTCATCCATACTGTTTACTCACGCTGTCAACGTAGTGAAAGCAGATAAATAAATTCTTAATTCCTTCCTGAAACTCTAGGGCTTGAAAATTGTACTGTTGGTCCACCGTATTAACACAAATGTGTGAGGTGCAGAAATGGTGCTACGGAGTCCTCAAATCAGTTAGTTGTAGGATTAATTCATGACCACAGGATCGAAAATGTATCTACATAACCGTTCACAATGATCGCGTAGCAGGAAAGTTTCCAGCCGGCCGAAGAGGCCAAGAGGTTCTAGGCGCTACAGTCTGGAACCGCGCGACCACTGCGGTCGCAGGTTCGAATCCTGCCACGGGCATGGATGTGTGTGATGTCCTTAGGTTAGTTAGGTTTAAGTAGTTCTAAGTTCTAGGGGACTGATGACCTCAGAAGTTACGTCCCATAGTGCTCAGAACCATTTGAAAGTTCCCAATTCTGTTGCAGTTCTTCACTGAAAAACATGAGTGTTCCAAGCATGTGGAAGATATGTTTCTGCTGTTTTAGAAGTACCGCGTGGTTATAATTAAAGTGAAACTACTCAGAGAGGTCCTGTGTGGTATAGTAGGGCAGCGAAACTTGGTAGATATTCCAAAGCGTTAGCGCGGAATCAATTTACGCAGGAAAGGAATTCGTTCTAAGTTTGGACACGAGGCGCAAATCTAACGCTGCACAGCATCTAGTCGCGTCTCCAGTGCTAATATTCAAGAAGTCCACTTCGATAGCTGAGTGGTCAGCGTGACGGGTTGCCGTCCTACGGGCCCAGGTTCGATTCCCGGTTGGGTCGGGGATTTTCTCCGCTCAGGGACTGGGTGTTGTGTTGTCTTCATCATCATTTCATCCCCATTCGTCGCGCAGGTCTCTCAATGTGGCGTTGAATGTAATAAAACCTGCACCAGTGCGGCCGGACCTGCCCCGCAAGGGGCCTCCCGGCCAATGACTCCAAACGCTCATTTGCATTTCCATATTCAAGAAGTTGTGCAGGCTGCAGTTAATAATAAAATGAATATATGATTTTCTCATTTCTTTTATCTTTTCTGCCCATGTCCCGTTTCTAATCCATTACGTCTTTCTTGGATTCACAGCGCCAGATTTGCACCTATTGGCCAAAATTTGTGCTAACTTTTTTTCCAGCCTAGATCGATTCCTGATTAACGCATTAGAATATTTACCAAGTTTCGCTGCCATACGATAATTACAGCCCACTCTGGGCCTCTGTGAGTAGCTGCACTTTAATTATAACCACATAATACTATAATGTTTTAAAATATGTTAGTATTTGTCACCGATTCGTGGAGTCGAGTATTCTGACTTTCTTAAAGACAGGTTATCGGTTTAGATTTCATAAACATACTCGTATAAATGTCATGAAAGCCAGAAGACCGGCCGACCGGCCAGCCGGCCGGCCGGAGTGGCCGAGCGGTTCTAGGCGCTTCAGTCTGGAACCGCCAGACCGCTATGGTCGCAGGTTCGAATCCTGCTTCGGGCATGGATATATGTGATGTCCTTAGGTTAGTTAGGTTTAAGTAGTTCTAAGTTCTAGGGGACTGATGACCTCAGCAGTTAAGTCTCATAGTGCTCAGAGCCATTTGAACCATTTTGAACCAGAAGGCCGTAGATAGCGCTAGTAAGGAGAGCAGTGCATTTTTTGGACAGCGAGGAGTACTTTTACACGATTCCGACAGTCCTATAGTTTTAACACAAATCCTTATGTAATATCCAAACGGATGTGTGATTCCATCGAAGGTGTTTCCTTTTGATTAAAATTTCATCCTCATGCGTGCTTGTTTTCAATTTTTCAGCTACAGAAAAAAGCTGTGAAGAATGATGTGAGTACATGATGATTATCGGGTATGCCAAACGTGACGCCACAGACATCTGGCTGCAGTTCAATGAATGCAAAACGAGCGACGACGAATGGACTCAGCAATGTAGTGTGGCAAATAAGAGCAGCCATGGGGTCTTCTTCTTGGAGTGTACCACGACAAGATTCTTGGATAGCTCGACTTCCTCTAATAAATGAATGACAACACCTAAAACCAGGACAGAGGTTACATGCATAATGTTGCCACAAACCCTCAGGAACAGATTGCTGTAAGTTGAGTTGAGATCTCGATTTGGCTTACATCGCTTACCACTCACACTATACCACAGTCAGCATAGCCTTGCACTGTCTAGAACGAGAGTAAGCTGGAGCACTGAATGGCCATTGGTGGTCTTCAACGAAATGTCTCGTTTCAGTTTGTGACGGTCAGCTCTATGAGAAAATGTCCATAGACGTCATGGTGATGGATCACAGTAAGCAGCGGTTCTCGAGACTCATATCTCACCCCACTCGTGCTATCGTAGTATGGAGATCTATTGAAACTGACAACAGGATTTATTCTGTACATTGTACACGATCCAACACACTAATATGACTACCGCTTGTATCCGACGTCAACGTGCGTTAACCACTCAAACGGCAGGTGCTAGCACTAGCAGCGCAGGGTATACAAAGCTTGTGGTGGGGAGGGGAGGGGGGACGCGGAAAACAATGCAGTTGTTGTCGTAATGCAAAAATGGAGCGATTTATCTTGGAACCATATTCGAAACGACTGAGTTTGTAAACTGTTCGCGTGCCACTGTGCATGGCAAAATGGTGCTATCCAAAACCGGCGCTGAGGCAATTTTAATGCACCACGGACCATAGATGACAGGGGCGAACGACGGCTGCTGAGATGTGTACGAATGAACAGACGTGCAGCTGTTGAGCAGCTGACAGCCCAGATGAACCAAGCGGCTACCAACAGTGTCTCCTCAACGACGCTTCAGCGGACGTTTCTGCCTGTGGACTCCCGCAGCAGGCATCTGGTTCATGGTCCCACGCTGACTGCTGTTCATCGACGACGAAGACTGGACTTTGCACGTAGTATTGCAACTAGACGACCACTGAGTGGCGACAATAGCCTTTCCAGAAGAGTAACGTTTTATGCTCCGTCGAACAGATGTCCGTTGGCGTTTTCGGCATGAAACGTCTGAAAGCAAAAAAGGAGGGAGCTGTATGGCATGGGGAAAGTTTTCATGGCATTCCTTGGGTGATACCGTCATTCTGGAAGGCACACTGGATCAACACAAGTAAGCATCTATTCTTGGGGACCATATCCACCCCTACATGCAATTTGTTTCTCCTCGGCAGGATAGCGTCTATCAGTGGGACAATGCTACGTAGCCGCGCGGGATTAGCCGAGCGGTCTAAGGCGCTGCATCAAATGGTTCAAATGGCTCTGAGCACTATGGGACTTAACATCTTAGGTCATCAGTCCCCTAGAACTTAGAACTACTTAAACCTAACTAACCTAAGGACATCACACAACACCCAGCCATCACGAGGCAGAGAAAATCCCTGACCCCGCCGGGAATCGAATCCGGGAACCCGGGCGTGGGAAGCGAGAACGCTACCGCACGACCACGAGATGCGGGCGGCGCTGCATCATGGACTGTGCGGCTGGCCCCGCCGGAAGTTCGAATCCTTCCTCGGGCATGGGTGTGTGTTTGTTTGTCGTTAGGATAATTCAGGTTAAGTAGTGTGTAAGCTTAGGGACTGATGACCTTAGCAGTTAAGTCCCATAAGAGTTCACACACACAATGCTACGTAACACACTGTTCGTATTGTACGTGCGTGGTTCGAAGAGTATCAGGATGTGTTTAACGCACTCCTCTGGCCACCAAACTCTTCAGATTTAAACCCAGTCGAGAATCCGTGCGACCATCTCGATCAGGCTGTTCCACATATCTCCCGGTACTTTCCGCAATCTCATTAACTCTCTTCCTGCTCCTCTCGCAACGGTCCTCACTGCAAAAGGCGGTTGTTCAGGCTTCTAGCAGGTGGTCATATTAATGTGACTCGACAGTATATATCAGGATGTGGCAAAAGTGGTCGACTCTTGTAACCTCCCCCTCACTTATCGACCTTAATGACAGTGAAAAATTAAACCGCGTGCACCTAATGGAAATTTGGGAAAAAGCAATCGTCACCGAAGTTAATCTGTCGGTAAAGAGGGAGGAAAGGGTTACATCTAAATGAAAGGAAAAATGCAAATGAAACTGGTGGAAATTAATTTTGAAAAGGGGTAAAGTTAATAAAGAAATTAAATGTGCGGCCGTTACGTTAACAATTAACTAGCGGTAATTAGATATTTGAGATTTGGGGGAAATTACGGTCGCCAGCCCTATGGACAATTACTATAGTAACTGAAAAAGAAAGGTTATTGCACATACACGTAGTTAGCACCAGAAGCGTGGCAACTTAAGGTTGACACATGTAGTGTGAAAACTGAAAGTTTGTCAGAAGTCATAAATTTCGCTACACTCTGACTTAATTTAGCAAAAGAATTAATAAAACCGGAAATTTGAAAGTTAATTTAGTGACTGAAATTGATAGTGAGCTTTGTTTCTGAAGCACTGCGAAATTCAATAAAATAAGGTTAGTCTTGGGCTACCTCAACAATCATTTCAAAAGCTACTTGAATCTACGCAATTTATAAATAAGAGATTTAACTTTGAACTTGAATTTAATGATTCTGACCAATTAACAATAGTAAAATTTAGTACGTACCAAGCTGAGCTGTAGTCACAGGTAAGCTAAAATATGGTAACAAAACTCGCACTCATAATTTGTGCTTGTGTAATCTAAATGTTGTAGCCAGCTATGAATACTTTAACTGAACTTTGAAATTAAAGCAGTGAAATGGAATGATATTACTTTAATGCTGGCGTTTGAATTTCAACGACACTCGGGTTCATTCTGGAAAAGGAAGGGACCCTGCTTGGTAAAGCAATTGGGACAATGAGCAACAAATGTTCATGCTAAATTGCTGTAATTATAGTTACGAAAATGGAACAGTTTGAAAAGCTGAGGTCTGCCATACAGTTCTAAAACTTTACGTGCTTCCAGTCTTCCTTGTTGGTTGATTGAAGGTTTGAAGCCGTCGATCGAGGAGGTGGCGACAGTCACTCATTGTAGGCCGTCGCTGTTGCAGAAGCTGGATGTTGGCGCGCCTTCTTCTTGACACGGTCACCAGGCGAAACGGGCTCTTGATGTGTGCCAGCTAATGCTTCCCGTCCGCGACACCGTGTCAGAAACTATCATAGCAAGTCGAGCGCAATTACTTGCTGCCCAACCCAGAAAGCGCGGCAACTCGCGGGAGCCTCACACAACACACCTGCTCCACCGCCCTACCCCAGCCAGACTCCCCACTGCCCGCGCTCCACGCGACAGAGTTAACACTACCAAATATCCTAAACACTTTGGTTCTCCACACGACCTATCGATGTATTCGTTCGATAGCACAGTTTTCCCTAGGCCAGACCCAGCGTATAAATACAAATAATATTCACAAAACAAACCAATTATACATCGACATAAATGCATATATATACAAATAGTAAAACAATTACAATGTACAAAGACACAGAAATGTTATATCTTCAGGTAACAAAATAAGGAAAAAAATTTGCAGTGCAATAGATGGAAATAGGAGGATATGCATTTCCGGCGTTACACCCTGTTGTCATACCCTACATGACTAGGTTACTGAATGGCATATTCCAGCAGGATTATGCAACGCCCCACACAGTGTTGAGCGGTTCTAGGCGCTACAGTCTGGAACCACGCGACTGCTACGGTCGCAGGTTCGAATCCTGCCTTGGGCATGGATGTGTGTGATGTCCTTAGGTTAGTTAGGTTTGAGTAGTTCTAAGTTCTAGGGGACTGATGACCTCATAAGTTAAGTCCCATAGTGCTCAGAGCCATTAGAGCCATTTTGAACCCCATACAGTGGTTCACACCTCAAACACCTTGAGGACTGTACGGATCTTTGACTGCCGTACCCGGTCGTCTGATCTGTCACCTACAAATCGTGTATAGGACATGATGGTAATAAGTACACTTTCACACCAGCCTCGAGCCAGCAGTCGCCATGAACTGACACAGCGTGTGTTTCAGGCATCGCAAGATGTGGTGAGCGTACTGTAAGACCTTCGGTACACACACCATCAGATTATTTGACTTGTCGCTCTAATGAAGTGGGCGAGTGTCAGCGATATGTCTCGTGGTCTTATCGTGGCGTGTTTATCTTCTACCGTGAGGTCAGACGATAGAAATGCCACTTGCACGCTTAGAGTAGCAGATTGACGGTGACCAATTTTAAACAGAATTTGATTAATTTTCACACACATTTATTAAAACAATAACAATCATAAACCTTACTTAACTTGATTCTGGATGCTATTTACAATTGACAATCTGAAGTTCCTTTGGTCATGGTACGTTAATCTTATTCTCACATATCTCTGATACTTGACAAAGTGTCTATACATTTCTCTTCATGGCTATGTACAGGAATATGATAATCTTATTAGGTGCAGACTGAAACTTGACTATAGACTGGTACAGACAAATGCAGACTAATGCAGACTGTGAAACGTCCCCTTTGAACAATTATACACGAGACTGTGCTTAACCTGACACACAATATTTTTAGCGCAACGCAATCTGACTTTCAAAACTCCCTACTAAAGAATGGCCCTGACTAACATTAAACTATACCTTTCACAAATCACTTACCTCACAAAAATCTTCGCTGCTCAAGCTACTGCAATACAGCAAGCGCCACTACTGCCAGCTAAATAAAAGATTCAAACTATGGAAGGCACTAACTACTGATAGGGATAGTTAGCAAATGAAAGATATTAATAGAGAACAAACAATGTATTTACCTTAATATCATCACAAGTCATAATATATATATCAGTTCATGACAAATCGCAAACCTCCGCCATCTCTCTCCCCACATCCACCACTGCTGGCGGCTCGCCTCCAACTGCGCAACGCTACGCGCTGTTCACAGCCAGCTGCCTAACACTACAATGGCGAGTATTACAACAATGCAAAGCAGACACAGACTGCCCACAGCACAGCCAATGATTGTCATACAGAGGTGGCGTTACCAATAAAAAACCTAAACAGCCTACTTACATAGAGAAAACATAAACAGCCTGCTTACATAGAGAAAACATAAACAGCCTACTTACATAGAGAAAACATAAACAGCCTACTTACATAGAGAAAACATAAACAGCCTACTTACATAGAGAAAACATAAACAGCCTACTTACATAGAGAAAACATAAACAGCCTACACATTTATTAGCTTAGAGTAGCAGATTGACGGTGACCAATTTTAAACAGAATTTGATTAATTTTCACACACATTTATTAAAACAATAACAATCATAAACCTTACTTAACTTGATTCTGGATGCTATTTACAATTGACAATCTGAAGTTCCTTTGGTCATGGTACGTTAATCTTATTCTCACATATCTCTGATACTTGACAAAGTGTCTATACATTTCTCTTCATGGCTATGTACAGGAATATGATAATCTTATTAGGTGCAGACTGAAACTTGACTATAGACTGGTACAGACAAATGCAGACTAATGCAGACTGTGAAACGTCCCCTTTGAACAATTATACACGAGACTGTGCTTAACCTGACACACAATATTTTTAGCGCAACGCAATCTGACTTTCAAAACTCCCTACTAAAGAATGGCCCTGACTAACATTAAACTATACCTTTCACAAATCACTTACCTCACAAAAATCTTCGCTGCTCAAGCTACTGCAATACAGCAAGCGCCACTACTGCCAGCTAAATAAAAGATTCAAACTATGGAAGGCACTAACTACTGATAGGGATAGTTAGCAAATGAAAGATATTAATAGAGAACAAACAATGTATTTACCTTAATATCATCACAAGTCATAATATATATATCAGTTCATGACAAATCGCAAACCTCCGCCATCTCTCTCCCCACATCCACCACTGCTGGCGGCTCGCCTCCAACTGCGCAACGCTACGCGCTGTTCACAGCCAGCTGCCTAACACTACAATGGCGAGTATTACAACAATGCAAAGCAGACACAGACTGCCCACAGCACAGCCAATGATTGTCATACAGAGGTGGCGTTACCAATAAAAAACCTAAACAGCCTACTTACATAGAGAAAACATAAACAGCCTGCTTACATAGAGAAAACATAAACAGCCTACTTACATAGAGAAAACATAAACAGCCTACTTACATAGAGAAAACATAAACAGCCTACTTACATAGAGAAAACATAAACAGCCTACTTACATAGAGAAAACATAAACAGCCTACTTACATAGCCCCCATGCTCCCCACAAAAATTTTTTACAAATGGTGTTGGGCACTGGCCAATACAGATTTGACAAAAATTTTTCACAATTACAGTAACAAAGATATAAAATGCACACACTTATTGGTACATTGTTGGTCAAAAGCTAAAATTTTCTCACAGTCCATAAAGACAGTCCTAATCGTACATAACAGTAGAATAGCAGTGTTTTTCTCAAAGTCTGAGCAGTAAAAGAAAATGCACACAGAAGTAGTGGATTTCCATGCAGTCTTGAAGAAGTAGTGTTGTCCTTCCAACGGAAAGACAGTGCTGACTCTCGACATGCAGACAAGTATTGGTCCACAACAGAGCAAACCCACAGCAGAGTCAGTCGAAATTTTGAAGAGTGTTGGTAGGTAGGTCATCACAGAACAGACCCACTGTAGTCCTGGTAGAGATTACGATATTGGTGGGCCATCAAAGATGTAGACCCACTGTAGTCCTTGTAGAGACGGCCAGCAGCCATCTGTTGCAAATGTGCAGGTGCACAATCACCATCGAAGAGTCTTGCAGAGAATATAGCAAGTCCATAAACCACCACTTGTGCACTCACAACGTTTTTGGAATTGTCCTTAGATCCAGCAATGCTGTTATCCAGTCCCTTGCTGAGTTATTAACACACGTGCAAACACTAACAGTCCCTACTTCTCACATATTGTCCATATACTATGACCAACAGAAACGTGTGCAGTGAAATGTAACTAACAAGTAAATAATGTCATGAACTGGTGACAATTACAATTTTATAACATAAGAATACAATTACAAAGGTACAAAATACATCATTAAAGAACATAACAATACAGATAACATTTGTAGTACAAGCTTTACAAAAGAATCGAACTAACATATACATCAGTGGAATTATGACATGAGTACATACATAAAAGATCAGAATAACTTTTGAAACATCAACTTTACACATGAGTATTAAACAGAACGGAATTAATAGTCTAACATCTTTACAAAGTAAATAACATATTATTAATGCCAATTATATTTGAGGATAACAGTATTCCTCATCATAGTGAATGTAGCTTAATATTAAAAGAAGAAAAAATTCTATGAAACTACACAGAGACAGGAAGAAAACAAATACTCAAGGGTACACAAACACATAGTGGGATAACACCAATAGGAAAGGACAGGGTTCGTTTTCAGTGTAACATTTGGTACTGCAGTCCAACCCAAAACTTCATATATCTTTCCTCTTATTTCATCCTTTGTTTCCACCAAAAAAATTCTATCTAAGCATGCTTTCTGTATTTATATGTTCACACATTTCTTACCTCAACATTTATTTCCAAGAAAATCCTACCTAAACCTGTTTTCTGTACCTTTTTTTTTGTATAACTTCTCAATGCATTTCTTCCAATTCATCGAAACTCATTCTCTTAGAGGCTACCCCCTCTTAAGCTAACTTAAATCTACTGAGCTCAGATGCTAAACTAAGGGACAAGGCAATGCAGCATCACATAACAAATTATCACAAACAGCAATGACAAAAAATGCCAATTTGCAAAGCAAGCAGCAGCAAATCTAAATTAACAGATAAAATGCAAAATTACAACTAATATGAGCCAATGTGCAGCAACAATAAAAATAAATCAATAGTAAAACTAGCTTAACAGAGTAATACAAAGTGAAATTTAGTAGCACTATGCCTGGCAAATAGCAGCAGAAATAACTTATATCTAAACATGACATAGCTCAAGAAAAAAAGATATTACAGTAAAAACAACAATGCAGATAAGGGAAATGTATATTCACATCTTAATATCTATGTAATTAAAGTGGTGCACCACAAGAAGTTATTCTACCAAAAAGTTACCAATTACTTGAAAAGAAAATTATGAATGCAGTTACTAGTTCCTTCTTATTGTTCTTTCCTTTCCAAGTGCTCCTTTTTTAAAGAATGTGGATCATAAAATAATTATTTAATAGATCTGTTGACAGAAAGTGTTCACATTAGCAAATGCATTTTATTTTATAAAAGCAATGCTGCAACACAGCTGGAAAACAGATGTCAAATGAAATAAGCAACTATGAAAAGCAAAGCATAAAAATATCATTCAGTAGTCATGTGACATTTCATAAGTTAGTAGCTCTCAACTCTCGTAGAAAGACGCTTGTCGTAATCAGGTGTGCAGATGTACGAATATTTCCCATCAATTCATAAGCATTTCAGTAATTAGCACAAAGTGTGAGTAATCATATGTTTTCAAGTAACGAGGGTGTCGCATTAGCGATGAAAGGCACACCCTAATGGCTTGTTCTCCAGGTGTTTGACACGTCCCACGTCCCCTTTTTTTTCTACCTGTGCCGCTGAAAAGGGCTCGCAATAATGGCTTTTTCTCCAGGCGCCTGACACAGCTGGGTGCCCACGACGCATTATGTGTAGGTGGTCCGTTAACTTTCTTACGGAAATATTTACGACAGCAGTTTCCGCTACAGAGACAGTCGCATATAAAAATATTTCACAGGTCAAGAATTTGCGTTACAAATCTGTAGAAACAAAATGCTATTGATATAACAGTGTCCAAAAAAAATTTTCGTCTGCATTGTAATACATTCACGAATATACACACACATTTCATAACTCTTAAAGTACGTTTCTGGGTTTCCAACATCCTTTTCATAAATCAGAGTCCCTAAACACTACTCATTATTCCTTACCTCATTATACATATACATATTCGTCGACACTTCTTCAATATTTCATCATGAGAAATATGTAGCATAATAAACATTCCTCAACAACATAATACACATCGTCGTCGTAATAATAACATCATAACACTTCAGTCAAATCTCAAAATCGTCGTAACTTCCTCCAATAATTTCTAAGCCTAAAAAAATTCTCTGCTCATGTCAAAAGTGTCAGCTACCTCAAACGTACTTTAAAAATCATAATCCCTTTACCAAATACATCATTCAAAGCTCTCATAGTATCACAATGGTTCCGAAAAAATATGAACAGTTTCACAAAGTACAGACAAAATACAGTTTCATAAGTGTGAAGTTATCCAACTGTGTAATTACGTAAACATCTGTCACTGATATAGTAAAAAAATGTTTATCTCTCAGTTAAATGATCAGATAGCTGTGTAATTTGTGTGTTAGAGAAATATGGTACCGATGTGTAAAGTTGTATAAGCAAATACCATATTAGCTAGGGTTCCTTGTGGTTGCCACACACATGGTACACAAAGTAGGCGTGTACCCCCCTGAGGATTAATGTAATTATACCCTCAGGTGTTACAGATTACAGCAATGAAATGAAATGTATCACTGAAAACTTTCTTTGTAATTCAAAAATCTTTAAAAATAAATGTTTTAAGTACAAAATTAATCACTGAAATGCGTGTCCTGTAGCGCTAAATGTGCATATTGTTGTAAGATAATCTCTGTGAAAGTGTCATAGTTATTTTCCTCCAAAAGCTAAGTTCTGCAGAAGCCAATGTACTTACCTCATGATAAACAAAAGTGAAATGCTTTGCGTATAGATATCTTAGTTATTACGCTTATTGCCATGATGAAGAAAGTACTGTGCTGTAACGTATTGTTGTGCTACGGAAAAGGCATTCTCATTGTAGCTATACCACAAAAGTTACTACTAAAACATGTTTTTCTTCCTAGAAGAATTCAGAAAACTGTGCAGATATAAAACAGATACACCGCAAAAGCAACATTGTAAATTGTCACTCATTAGTAGCGTCGTGATAAAAATCGTGTAGCTGTCACATAAACTAACCTCTGTGTCATCTGGTATCTCTCAGAAAGCACTTT
The DNA here is from genome assembly GCF_023864345.2 of Schistocerca serialis cubense. Classification (NCBI taxonomy): domain Eukaryota; kingdom Metazoa; phylum Arthropoda; class Insecta; order Orthoptera; family Acrididae; genus Schistocerca; species Schistocerca serialis. Next base: position 385,289,579 of record NC_064641.1, on the reverse strand, counting down.
AAATTCAGAATGTATTTTCAAATAAACCAAAATGTTGCATTAAAATCTCATTAGCAGTACTGGTAAATGTTCTAAGTATGTGAGCCTTATAGTCGTTACGTAATCGTGCAACAAACAAGCAAGAATGTACACACACAATAACACTGTGACGTCTGTTTACTATAACAATGCATTCGTCATTTCTGTTTAAATAAGTTCTCTTGGTTCTTGATTGGATATTTAACTTCAAACATTGTTGCATGGTAACAGTTTCTAAAGCATACTAGTAACGTGAAGTGAAACGTTTTATGGCAAAGACAAAGTTAAAAGGCAGATTATCTGTCAATAAATGGTTTTACATGAGAAATGTTGTGTAAACCTTTACTCTTCCTAGTACGCAGAGTTTCAACTTCAACGCAATTATCATGTGGTATACGTCGGTGAGGAGCGCTAAAATTTTTCTCAAGGTTAGCGTCTTATGTTATTTTTCTCTGAGCCACCTGGCGCACGCGGCTGCCTGCTGTGCGAGTCATTGTCTGTCTCTTTGTTGGCGCGCGTCGTTATTGGGATTAGGAGACCTAACTTCCACAAATTCGCCTTGACGAGAGGGCCCTGCTCTGTTTGAATCCCGCCAGTTCTGATGAAATTCACGTCTGTCGTTTTGTCGGTAGATTTGATAGTATCTTTCTTGTCGGTCACGTGGTGGAGAATTTCTCCCTGAATCGTAACTGCGCGCTGGACCGTTGCGTCTGAAGTTATTCTGTCTCCCTTGATAGTATTTATTTTGGTTCCCGTATTGTCTGTTTATCTTATTGTCTCTGTGATAGTCATTACTGCGGAGAGGTGATCTTTCCCTATAATTATTACTACTCTGCCAACGGTTGTAATACGGGTGGTGCCTGTTTCGGTCACGATTTGTGTTGTGAGAATAGCCTTGTCGCGTCCAGTTATCGTTTCTGTCGTCACGGAATTGTGACAGATGTGACCTGTAATTGTTGTGTTCCTGTTTTCGCGTTCCGCGATTGTCAGTGTCAATTTCCAGTTCTTGTAACAGTCCCTGAAAGGCTTCAATGTCGTCTTTGCAACGTCCTGCTAAAATAATATGCCGTAAATGTTCAGGCAATTTGAGTAAGCAAATGCGGATGAGTTCTGAGGGGCTGTATGGGTTTGAAAGATACTGATTCTTATGCAACATGTTTTCAAAATATTTGGCAAGACTGGAAAATTCAGATTGTTCAAAGTGTTTCATCATCATGATGCTATGTTTTACACGGTCTTGTGTGGCTTGAGACCAATATGCTGAGAGGAAGGCATGGTAAAATTCTCCTTCACTGTGGCAATCGTGAATTACCGATCGCATTCTTACAGCTGGTTCATTCTCCAAGTAGCCACACATAAATTCTAATCTGTGTTCCAACGACCAGTTGGGAGGAAAACAATGAGAGAATTGATGGAGCCATGCTTGTGGATGAATGTCGTTGCCAGAATTCTTAAATGTTTTGAATTTACGTGTAGTAATGAACAGCTTATAGTCAAAATCATCATGTCCGCGAGTAGCATATCGGTCATTGTTACGTCGTGTCGGCGGTTCCATATCGAAATTCGGTGCACATTGCCAGTTTCTTTCATAACTTCCGAAATGCCCTGTGTTATTATTTTGCGTCTTTTCCGTATTTCTAAGTCCCTCTTCCCGTGTTGGAGCGCGAGTGTCCTCTGAAATACGTAATTCTTGTATTACCTGTGTCAGCTGATCTTGTACTTCCCGGATTTCTCTTTGGTGTTGTGTATTAATTTGATTCTGATTTTGTTTGAATTTTCTTATTTGTTCATACTCTTCTGTGTCAGTGAAGGCTACAGGTGTTGTGTCATTCAGATCATCATCTACCTTTGTAGATAAGTTAGTGAACTGATCTGAAAGTTCGGCTACTTTATCCGATAGTGAAATCATTTCCTCTCTATGTTTTTCTGAACCAAGTTTCAGAGTGTCCATTTGTGTTGCAATCGTGTCTACTGTGACCTTTAAGTTTTCCTGAGTTTTTGCAAGTTGCATAACCGTATCGGTAGATGCAACTGAGTCAAATTTTGCTTGCAAGGTCTCATGATTTTCATGAACAATAGTTTGCAGTTCTTTTATAGCTGCTTCGTGATTCTGTAGTGCATTTTCATGACGCGAAAAAATAGGTTGGAAATGCTCACAAATTTGTGTTTTTACGTCATTACAGACTTTTTGACATTTCGATTCAATGTGATGTAACTCAGCAGTTAAATCCTCACGTGTTCGTTCAAGAGTTTGCTCCAATGAGTCTAACTTTTTAAGATTTTGTTCCATTGTGTCTAACTTTTGAAGCTTTTGCTGTGTTTGTCTCTGATTTTGTTCCATTTGTTGCATTAATTGCAATAATAATGTATTAGTGTCTGGAATCTGTTTCTCTACGCTTTTCGGCAGTGCATTTGCACCGGCAACATTCACATTTTGACAAGCAGAAAATGCGTCTTGACTTATTTGAGAAAACGGTGATAACCCAAAACCTGAATCTACAGTATTTGCGAAATTGTGTCCTGTCATTTCGGATTCCTGAGGCGAGCTGTTGCCGACCGATCGATCGATAATGCTTCCCTCTTCACTAATTGTTTCACTGTCCGTGCCATTATTTGCCGCCCGCTCCATTTCCCTATGCACGATTACCAAATTACTACTTTGAACATCAGTTAATTCATTACTCTGCGGCGCTAACACACTGCCTTCATCTTCACTGTCATTTCTCAGTTTACTTTGGAGCCTAGTATTACGTTTTTCACACGCCATTATTGTCACAGTATTTCACACGACAACACAGAAAAACACAATTTGAAGAGCAAAATGAAATAACGTAGCAATGGAAATAATGTCTAGTTAATTGCAGCTGCGAAATACTTGGTGCAAATCTACATGCATGCCACAACTGTTTTACTCTACAACAATGAAAAACTACAACTACAAAGGAGATTCTCTCTACAATTACGCGCTAGCAATAAACAAAAGCTACACTAAACACAAACTACAAGAAAAAATCAGAAGATTCCAGTGAGGTATCCTCGGCTAAGGGTCGACATATGAAACGTCCCCTTTGAACAATTATACACGAGACTGTGCTTAACCTGACACACAATATTTTTAGCGCAACGCAATCTGACTTTCAAAACTCCCTACTAAAGAATGGCCCTGACTAACATTAAACTATACCTTTCACAAATCACTTACCTCACAAAAATCTTCGCTGCTCAAGCTACTGCAATACAGCAAGCGCCACTACTGCCAGCTAAATAAAAGATTCAAACTATGGAAGGCACTAACTACTGATAGGGATAGTTAGCAAATGAAAGATATTAATAGAGAACAAACAATGTATTTACCTTAATATCATCACAAGTCATAATATATATATCAGTTCATGACAAATCGCAAACCTCCGCCATCTCTCTCCCCACATCCACCACTGCTGGCGGCTCGCCTCCAACTGCGCAACGCTACGCGCTGTTCACAGCCAGCTGCCTAACACTACAATGGCGAGTATTACAACAATGCAAAGCAGACACAGACTGCCCACAGCACAGCCAATGATTGTCATACAGAGGTGGCGTTACCAATAAAAAACCTAAACAGCCTACTTACATAGAGAAAACATAAACAGCCTGCTTACATAGAGAAAACATAAACAGCCTACTTACATAGAGAAAACATAAACAGCCTACTTACATAGAGAAAACATAAACAGCCTACTTACATAGAGAAAACATAAACAGCCTACTTACATAGAGAAAACATAAACAGCCTACACATTTATTAGCTTAGAGTAGCAGATTGACGGTGACCAATTTTAAACAGAATTTGATTAATTTTCACACACATTTATTAAAACAATAACAATCATAAACCTTACTTAACTTGATTCTGGATGCTATTTACAATTGACAATCTGAAGTTCCTTTGGTCATGGTACGTTAATCTTATTCTCACATATCTCTGATACTTGACAAAGTGTCTATACATTTCTCTTCATGGCTATGTACAGGAATATGATAATCTTATTAGGTGCAGACTGAAACTTGACTATAGACTGGTACAGACAAATGCAGACTAATGCAGACTGGTGCAGACTAATGCAGACTGACTAATCGGAGGTCTGTACACTTGTTGTAATACATCGAGCGTTCAGGTATCACTGCTCGAGTGTGATCCGCGAGGAGAACAGGTTCCACATTAGCAGCAATCTCATTGGCTGAGTGCCATATTAATACGCGGATCGGCGGAAACAAATTTGGTCCGTCTCTAAGACAGCGCCAACTCGTAGTGCGGAGACGGATGAGCGCTGCGCCTGCACTGTTGTGCTTAGCGGGGCGCGCTCTAGTGGGAAAGTTGTGTACGCGCTGACTACGCGGAACTATGTACACAACACAAGAAATTCCTCAAAGTGACTATCGAAAGCTGTTTGCTTCCATGCCACAAGGAATACAGAATGTCCCATTTATTTTGACCACCCTAAATAACTATTTGCCCAGATTCAAAATACAAAATGTTTCAAGCAAATGTTCTTTAGGCGTCAGGGGGACATCAATCAGCATGATTGCCTTCTTTGTAGCTCTGTTTTTTTCTACAAAAATATGAACAGCTGTATGACTTTTTAAAATGGTATTCTGTGTTTTTATTCGGTAATTCATTTCCTCTCTTAAAGACCTGTTCAAAAATGTATCACGTTGTACCATTCACTGAAACACAACGTTATTAATTACATAACACAACACTGACTTTGAGCCCGATATCACAAACTCGTCCACTTGCTGGAGTTGTCAGAAAACAAACGAAAACCAAGTAAAAACATAAGACAAAGTTGACTTTGATTCTGCTGTACCTTTTCCCAGCTGTAAAACATTCAAAGGTGCTCTAAGTGGTGACCCTGGACACCGATACACTGGTGCACTCCTTGAATGAAAGAATTATTTACTGCTTCCAGTGTTGCCTGCTGAAGAGAATTACAAGCAAGCACGATACATTCCCGCATGTCTCTCTTGGGCTGTTGCAGTATCGCGATAGACAACGTCTTCAATGCATCCCTAAAGAAAAAAGTCCGGAGGATTTAAAACAGAAGACCTAGCAGGCCAAGTAACTGCTCCTCCTCGACCAATCCATCTGGCAGGATACCTTCGGTTCAGAACACGACGTGCACGCAAGGCATTATGTGCTGAACATCCATCGTGTTTATACCACATAAGCATTTTGGTTCTTAGCGGCACTTCATCCAGAAGAGGAGGAAGAATTCGTCTAAGAAAGTTGGCATACTCTGTGCCGTTTAGACTACCATTGATGAAATAAGGACCAATAATTGTAGTATCAAGCAACCCACACCGGGCGTTAACTCTCCATTGACGCTGGTGCTCCACCTGTCTAAGCCATCGTGGGTTGTCGCTGGACCAATAATGCATGTTCCTTGTATTTGCCTGTCCTTTGTTTGAGAAGGAACATTCATCGGTAAATAGAACACAGAAGAAGAAGTTCGGGTTGCGAGGATTTGCTGCTGTGCCCAATGACAGAAATGTACACAATTCTGGAAATCATTCCCATGAAATTCTTGATGTAGGTGTACATGGTAACGGTGGAGGATTGAACCGGTGACGTGTAAGAATACGATGTACATTGGTTTTAGGAATGCCAATCTCGAGTTGAAGCTGTCGTGTGCTCACATGTGGACTCATAGCAACGGAAGCGAACTTCGGCAGCTTCGTCTGTGCGAGCGCTACGACGATTGCGTTGTCGTGGGTTGAAACTTCTCGTTTCCTGAAGCGTCGCAACAAGACGAGAAAACATCCGTCGGGAAGGTAGGTTCTTGTCAGGATATCGTTCTCTGTACAGTTTCGCTGCCTGCGAAGCATTTCGCCTAGCCGGCCGTTGTGGCCGAGCGGTTCTAGGCGCTACAATCTGGAACCGCGCGACCGCTACGGTCACAGGTTCGAATCCTGCCTCGGGCATGGATGTGTGTGATGTCCTTAGGTTAGTTAGGTTTAAGTAGTTCTAAGTTCTAGAGGACTGATGACCACAGCAGAGCCATTTGAACCATTTCGCCTACCTTCAACAACAACAATAAATGAAACGTTATGTCGATGCAGTTTGTAGGAAGGACAGCCTTAACTGTATGCCTACTCTACACGTCAGAATTTAAAATGACTAAACTACTGTACTAAATGTACCCGTACGTAAGAAAAGAGTATTGCAATTACTGTTCTGCTAACCTACATTCCCCATAGATGAGTAGCATTTCTACCTTCTCTTCGTTGGTGTGCATTCTACTCACACAACTATTCAACTGACGATGGTTGACGGAATGATGGGTGTACATTCTACTTATGTTTACATTTGTCCTCTGTCAACGTCAGCACGTGGATGTGTTTCTTTACCCCGAGTACCTACACTAAGCGCTGGGAGCGTCAACGTCAATGTTGTGTTATGTAATTAATAACGTTGTGTTTCAGTGAATGGTACAGTGTAATACATTTTTGAATAGATCTTTAGGAGAGGAAATGAATTACCGAATAAACAACATATGGTGCCATTTAAACAAGTCATACCGCTGTTCATATCTTTGTAAAAAACAAAGCTTCAACGAAGGCAATCACGTTGATTGATGTCCCCCTGACGGCTAAAGAACATTTGCTTGAAACATTTTGTAATTTGCATCTGGATAAACAGTTATTTAGGGTGGTCAAGATAAATGGGACACCCTGTTTAATAGTGGTTTCGCGCCCGCGATGGTTACACCTTAAACTGATATCGATAATGGACTACAATTCAAATTGGAATCAAAGTTCAATCGTTTGATATAAATCATTTGACAGAAATCTCAACAATTAGATAAATGTAGCACTGGTGCTTCGTGATGTAACCCTTTCCTTCTCTGTCGGTACAGGAAGGCAAATGAAAACTAAAATTAGTGTCAGGATTTTTAATGGTAGTATGTTGAGGAAATTTCCAATCAGAATATTAGATAAATACCTTAAAATACGAGTTCCACAGCTCTCTGAGGCGATTCTGAAAATACTCGGGTTGAGTCAACTCTAGATACGACGGGCAGCAATATATCTCACAGTAAACAAATTAAAAGTAATGCGCAAATCTTTTGAACCAGTGCTTGAGCGTTTCTGCACCAGATTCGTACTCTAACCTAAACTCCGTGGCGCTCGCTTATAGGGCAGTGAACTGCCGAGTGACCGATGTTTGGACGGCAGGAGGGCCAGTTGATGGTATGTTTGTTAAGCATATATTCTCCCGGCCCTTATGGCGGTGTTCACTCCAGAATAAAGCTTTACTCCAGCCAAATAATTTTACAAATACATGGAAACCAAAACAGTCTTTAAAAATATGAATAACACAGTCATTTATAAGTTCATCACCAATTTTTTTAGGCTATCGGTTTCGGCGATATAATACGTCGTCATCAGGTGTGTTCGAGATGTTGTCATGCGCTAATGTTGCGCATGCATAAGCTGGTGCGAAAACTGTTATTTTCATTTATGACATACATACGTTTTTCATTGGAAAATTTAGCGACTATCTAGTATGGAGGCCTCATGATGGCGTATTATATCGCCCAAGCCTCTAGCCCAGTGGTCGTCAAACTGCGGCCCGAGGACCACATGCGGCCCGAATCTAGTATTCGTGTGGCCCGCGATTCTCACCCGTATTTTATAACAATATGCATCTGACAACTACCAACCGAATCCAAAATGTCAACTAACGCTAAGAGCTGTAGTTTTCCTGCTTAGTAACAAAAAAAAAAAAAAAAAAGATACACAGCGAGTCACGATTTTAAGATGTGCTTAATTTTAATCGATGTTGATGAATTCGTCCATGAGCTAAGTAAAGTTGGCCGCTTACCTCAGGAGTATAGAGGTCAAGTAGCGCGGCCACTGCTGTGTTACAGCGGGAAACGTTTATCGTTTTGTCTTCCAGTACCGATAACTCACGTGTGCGAGCGTCTCGTAGCGATCAGCTGCTATGGTACGAATTTTGAGACGGAAGTAATACGGATTTGTGAATGCACGTTACAGAGACGGCCATCTTCAAATGTGGTACTTACTTTGCAGCAAGGAACACTATATTATAGACCTTACAACACAGTGCAGTGAGTAGAGGAAAACTTACATTCAAATCGTATGTAATAGTGTCACATATTGAATAATGCTTTGAAACATAACTACAGTTACTTTTATTAACCAATTAACCATCCGTTCACACAGACAACACAAGACTTAGTTAGGCAAAGCTGTGCTACGACTTTGGGACCGCTGAGGGTGCAACAATCTGAAATAGGGAACAGATGACAAGAAGTGGTCTGAATGGTACCGATTATAACGATCACTACATGGGGGACAGCTGCCAACTTATTGCGCCCTTATCGCAACTAGTCTACTGGACGCTTGCAACATACCAGTTTGTACAGCTTGCCAGTTAATAATGAGATTGATACACATGCGACCCGATGTGTCGTCCCTCAATGTTAATACTGGCTCTTGAGCAAAAAGCTTTGACGACCACTGCTCTAGCCTATAAAATAAAGTGGAGATAAAGCTGAAAGTGTTCTTGATATATTTACTTACATATCGGCTCTTATCTTACCATTCAGAAAACATGAATGGATGAGTCTAACTTAAAACAGTCTTTGATCGCAAATTTGTTTTAATCCATTCAGTAATCGGTTTCGCCTCAACACTTAACTATATACCAGATTTTGACATACTTGTCTTTTTAATTTTTTTTCTCTTGTTCAGAAAAAATTTTCTTACTCTTCCAGATCTGAATTTCATATCTACTTTACTTCTGGCGTCATCAGTTATTTTGCTCCTGATACAGCATAACTCATCCCCTACTTCAGTGTCTTATTTCCTAATCTAATTCCCTCATCACCTTATTAACTTCGATTACGTTCCATTCTAAATACTATTTATTCCCTTTTTATTTGTATGTCGAAACGGCGGTAACTTTTTTACGTAATTGCAGTCTATTTTGAAGACACAAAGCTTCTGATTGCTTTGATTCATCCACCACGACTTCCTCTCCTGTGCAGATCTCTTCATCTCGGAGTAGCGCTTAACCCAACGCCCTCAATTATTTGTTGGTTATATATTCCAGTTTCTGCCTCCCTTTACAGTTTTTATCCTCTACACCTCCTTCCGGTACATCAGAAGTTATTACCTGATCTTTTAACAGCTGTCCTCTTATCCTGCACCTACTCTGTCAGTCTTTCTCACATATTCATTTACTCTCCGATTCTGCGACGGACCTCCTGTTGTGTACATAGTTCTGCGTAGTCAGCGCGTACACAATTTTCCCACTAGAGCACGCCCCGCTAAGCACAACAGCGCAGGCGCAGCGCTCGTCCATCTCCACACTACGAGATGGCGCTGCCATAGAGACGGACCAAATTCTGCTTCCGCCGATCCGCATATTAATATGTAATGCAGCCAATGAGATTGCTGCTAATGTAGAACCCTTTCTCCTCGTGGATCACACTCACGCAGTGATACATGAACGCGCGAGGTATTATAACGAGTGTACAGACCTTCGATTAGTCAGTCTGCATTTGTCTGCATTAGTCTGTACCAGTCTGCATTAGTCTGTACCAGTCTGTACGAGTTCTACATTTGTCTGTACCATTCTATAGTCAAGTTTCAGTCTGCACCTAATAAGATTACCATATTCCTGTACATAGCCATGAATATAAATGTATAGATACTTTTGTCATTTAAGATTACCATATTCCTGTACATAGCCATGGATATAAATGTATAGATACTTTTGTCAAGTATCAGAGATAGACGTGAGAATAAGATTAACGTACCAATACCAAAGGGACTTCAGATTGTCAATTGCAAATAGCATCCAGAACCAAGTTAAGTAATTTTTATGCTTGTTATTATTTTAATAAATGTGTGTGAAAATTAATTAAGTTCTGTTTAAAGTCGGTCACAGTCGATCTGCTACTCTAAGCGTGCAAGTTGCATTTCTATCGTCTGACCTAACGGCAGAAGATAAACACGCCACGATATGACCACGAGGCATATTGCTGACACTCGCCTACTTCGTTAGAGCGACAAGTCAAATAATCTGATGGTGTGTGTACTGAAGGTCTTACAGTACGCACACCACACCTCCTCATGTCTTCTCTTACCAGTCCAGCTAATTTTCGACGTCTTCCACAGTACCACATCTCAAATATTTCGATTCTCTTCTTCGCTGGTTTCCTACAGACCAAGATTCACTTCCAAATAACGCTGTGCTCCAAATGAATATTCTCAAAAATTTCTTCCTCAAATTAACGCCAAAGTTTGCTACTACTAGACTTTTTTTTCACTAGAATACTCTCTTTGTTGGCACTGGTCTGCTTTTTATGTGCTCCTCTATTGGTTATTTTGTTCCCAACGTAGGCAGATTTCCTTCACTTCGTCTACTGCAATGGTCACAGTTTTAATGTTAAGTTTATCGCTAATGTTATTTCTGCAACTCCTTATTACTTTCGCCTTTTTTAGTTTGCACTCAGTGCGTCATCAGTGGTCACGAAAGTACTCATTCCATTTAACAGGTCCTCCAATTCTTCCTGACTTTCACTGAGGATAGCAGTATCATGAGCAAATCTTATCATCTGATATCCTTTCACGCTGAATTTTAGCCTCACTCCTGAAGCTTTATTTCAATTCTGTCATTGCTTCTTCAATTCCAGAGTGAACTATAGGGGAGGAAGATTAGGAAACCTATCTTACACATTTTTTGTTAATCGGAGCACATCGCTCTTGATCTTCTATTTCTATTTTTTCCTCTTCGTTCTTTTATAATATATCGTGTACTAGTGAACCCACAATGGTTCGCAATTGCTAAATGTGTATGAGAATTTAATGTAGTCCTAATCTTCTTCTCCTTTCGTCTCTCCGTCATCTCCTACTCCCCCTCGCTCTGTCCATTTACCTTCTCATCCCTCTTTCTCTCCATCTCTTCCTCCCCCATATCTTTCTCCAAGTCCTCCTCCCCCCTCTCTCCGTGTATCTCCTCCTTCCTCCTCTCTATGTCCATTTACTCCTCCCCCTCCTCTACCCATCTCCTCTTCTCCCCCTCTCTCTGACTTTGAGCTTGGTTTATTGTTATTGCCGATGAAATTTTGATTGGGAATTGAAGTGGCTTAAAATGAATGGGTATGAAAGACTCTCCTGATGTCGGATCTGTGAGAACGGTAGCTTTATCGACAGTATTTCCCACAGTTTTACTCTGCGAACAGGTAGAATTACGAAGTTTCGGACGATTCAGATTTCCGATCGTGAGCCGATGAGACATAAATACAATTTTCCTGTGTTCTGTTAAAACGGAAGGAAACAAAGCAGTACATAGTTGTGTACGTAACTATTGTTTAAAATTATATGTAAGGGGATAGTATTAACTGGGGAGACGTAATTTGTATGATGGTTTAAATGCCCTGTATTTAATTAAAACTAACTGCGAGAAAGAAAACGAAACTGCACATTTTCACAGAACAACGTAGCACAGCATTTGCTTAATTAGTGATTTGAATGCAAACTGAAGAATTTTACGAGCAGCTGCTGCTAGCTATGTAAGTGGAACGTCAAAAAGTTCATTTCCTCAACACCTAGATATTTTGCGCATAGAAAGTTGCAGTGGTGCGACATTTAACGGACAGAAAGTTTTCCTGCGAATCAAGTAATAAATTTACATTTCGAAAACAAAGGTCCTGGGATGGCAAATGAGTTGTCAAAAAGTTGATCTCTTTGAGGTCTAGCTGTTTCGCGCATAAAAAGCAGCACTGGTGTAGTATTTAACTGTAAAAATGGCTTCATTCAAATCAAGTACTAATTTCAGGACATTTCAAGAACAGGAGTAGCTAGGAAAGCAAATGAGGTGCCGAAAAGATCATTCTTTCTGAAAAAAACTTCAGAATAAAAATTTGAAGAAAAAATGGTCAAATGTTTTCTGAAATGATTCGTTTAACCGTAAGGAATGAAATCCACTGACGTAAAAGATATCGCAGCACCAAGAAGGAATCGTGTGACATAAACGACAGCTGGCAGGTGAGTTTCTGCATCTGAAAGATGACATCTGTTCAAATTTCGCACCAGCTGCGTCAGGGCGGCGCTAGCGGCGCCACTATGAGGATGCACACGCCCTTCGAATGATGCTCGAAATCGTGTACTGCAAATGAGGTGCCTACTGCAAACTTAAAGTTCAATGTTAAACTCAGAATACCATAAGTTTAAAAAATACTAGAGGATATTTGTATGGTCGATTATGCAGAGAGTGCAGTCTGTTTTGAGTGGCCTTGACATATTCCTATCACCTAAGCCCGAACATGCAAAAAAGTTCCAATAATTTTTCAATGAACAATTCTCCAAATATCAGGAAAGAGAATATACGAGGCGTGTTTTTTAAGTAAGTACCGTTTTGAAATTAAAGAAAGACGTGCTAAGATATCTCAATAATTTTATTTTTAAATGAAAGCCTGTGCCTTAATCTACGCACTGACGCCATTACAGTCTGATTCTTCCTTGTTTACGTTGTGTACTGAGTGTTTAAGATGCCTCCGATAATCGTGAGTCCCGCCGACTGTGAAGTACGGGGTGTTATAAGGTTTCTTAGTGCTAATGGCCTAAAGGCGATCGATATTCATCGTGACAACTGTGCAGTTTAAGGTGAAAACATTATGAGTCATGGAATGGTAAGGAAGTGGGTGAGAGCATTTAAAGATAGCCGCACAAATGTGGACGATGAACAACGGAGTGGGCTTCCTTCGGTCGTTAATGAAAGTTTGGTGCAGGATGTGGACAATAAGGTGAGAGAAAACAGACGCTTTACGATTTCGTCCTTGCGGGATGACTTTCTAATGTTTCTCGTAGGGTTTTGTATGGCAGTGTGACCGAGCACTTGAAGTACCGAAAATGTTGGCCGACCGGGGTGGCCGAGCGGTTCTAGGCGCTTCAGTCTGGAACCGCCAGACCGCTATGGTCGCAGGTTCGAATCCTGCTTCGGGCATAGATATACGTGATGTCCTTAGGTTAGTTAGGTTTAAGTAGTTCTAAGTTCTAGGGGACTGATGACCTCAGATGTTAAGTCCCATAGTGCTCAGAGCCATTTGAACCATTTTGAACCGAAAATGTTGACGGATGAGCACAAAACCAAACATGTAGACAGTGCATTGACTTTCCTTGAACGGTACCACAACGACGGTGATGATTCCTTAAGCCAAATTGTTACGGGCGATGAAACATAGGTGGCCTACGTCACACTAGAATCAAAGCAACAGTCCATGGAAGTTGAGCAAGGGCATCGTTTTGCTGCAAGACAATGCTCGTCCGCATGTGGCGAATCAGACCAAAGATCTCATCACATCTTTTCGATGGGACACTATAAATCATCCTTCGTACAGCCCCGATCTTGCGCCCAGTGACTACTATCTGTTCCTGCACTTGAACAAACACCTGGGTGGGCAGCGTCTTCGAGACGATGACGAAGTCAAAACAGTGGTGATGCAGTGGTTAACAAGTCAGGCGGCAGACTTCTATGAGGAAGGTATTCAAAAACTGGTACAACGTTGTGACAAGTGCCTCAATATTGACGGAAATTATGTAGAAAAGTAGATAAAGGTACAGGCTTTCATGTAAAAATAACATTATTGATATATCTTAGCACGTCTTTTTTTAAATTTCAAAACGGTAGTTACTTAAAAAAACACGCCTCGTACATCTCCACTGACACCTCATCTTCTACGCATGATTTCAAGTACCATTCAAAGGTGCGTCAAATGCTTTTCTAATTTACTTCATTTATCACTTTTAGTCATATCACTTCAAAAGACATTTTACAGCTATTTTCAATTAATTTTTATTTCTCAAGTCTTGTTTCCATTATAAAGTGCAACGTTGGTTGGTTGGTTTGGGGGAGGGGCCAAACAGCGAGGCCATCTGTCCCATCGGATTAGGGAAGGACGGGGAATGAAGTCGGTCGTGCCCTTTTAAAGGGACCATCCCAGCATTTGCCTGAAGCAATTTAGGAAAATCACGGAAAACCTAAATCAAGATGGCCGGACGCAGGAGTAAACCATCGTCATCTGGAATGCGAGACCAGTGCGCTAACCGCTGCGCCACCTCGCTTGGTATGGTGCGATGTCAGAACTGCCTCCGTGGTGCCTCTCCCTTTCTTAAACCCAATCTGATAGTCATATAACAGACCCGCAATTTTCTTTTCAATTCATCTCTATATGATAAAAACGTAACCCTAAATTTTTCCCCTCCTGCCGACAAAGGGCTGACAATGACTCGCTATACGAAGACGGATCTTGACACCCGCGAGAGGCCCCAGAGTCGTTTACGTAACGACTTTATGGCGGGCATGCTAAGTAATTTGATTCAGTAAAGCGCCACTAATTCGGCAAATTAAAAAACTTTGAGGGCGCGTGCCGCATTGCGTGAGGCTGCCGCGCGGGCCTCGTCGGCCACAAATGATACACTTGCTGCCGACTCCGCAGCGGCACGCACCGCGCTCTGCCCTCTAAGCTCGACCGACAACCCAACTTGGCGCTAATTTGCTTAAGAGTACTTCTAACGAAATTAAACTCTGTAATGCATAAATATGTTTCGTCCTACACGTCCTACGTTCGTGGAACAAATTGCGTGACTTTACCGCTCATAATGCTCCAATTATTTTCCAGAATGTTGCGTTATGTAAGCTGCGGTTCGCTGTACCGGGAACGAAGCGAATTAATCCCCCAGTGGAGAGCAGTGCAGGTACACGAAACAAGCGTTTTTATCTCTTTGGCTCTCTTTCCGACTTGAGCGTATCATTATATTATGAATGTCGGCCTAATACCGGAAACAAGCTCGTCCGGAACGGACCGCATTAGCAGATACTATTGTTAGTCGATTCCGCTTCAAATAGAGCACTGATGTTCCTCTGTCAGCCATGGCGTGGTTCAACATTAAGAACCTGACGAGCGGATCAGACACTGCGGATTCAAATCTGGAAGTTAGCAAATTACTCCAAAAGCGAAATGGCTTTAACATCCTTGGCTTCTTAAGGGTGACAGTTAGTGAACTATATGAAATAAAATCGTCATAACTTCTGAACGGTTTGCGTTAGGACGTTCAAACTGCACGGTTGACCGCGGGGTATGATGGGACTTAGTATGCGCGGTGTGGTTTGATTTAGTGACGGAGCCCTCTTTCATTTGGATGGGTTCGTCGATAAGCAAAATTGGCTCATTTGAGGCTATCGAGAAGTCTCTTAACCCTCAACGAGTGACTCTGTGACGTACGATGCCCAGTCACAGAATAATCGGTGCGATATTCCTTGATAGCACGGTGACCACCGATCGGTATGTGGAGGTTTCGGAGGGTTATTTCATCCCCATTATCCAAAGGCACGCTGATTTCGAGAATATGTGGTACATGCAAGACGGAACTCGACCCCGTCGAGGGAGAAGAGTGTTTGATGTCCTGGAGGAGCACTTTTGGGACCGCATTCTAGCCCTGGAGTACCCTGAGGCCCCTGACATGGGGTTGGATTGGCCGTCAAATTCTCCGGATCTGAACACAAGTGACTTCTTTTTGTGAGGCTATAGTAAAGAAAAGGTATACATCAATAACCCCAAAACCATTGCTGAGCTGAAAACAACCCTTCACCAGGTCATCGGCAGCATCGATGTCCCGACACTTCAGCGGCTCATGCAGAATTTCGCTATTCGTCTGCACCGCATCATCGCCAATTATGGCAAGCATATCGAACATGTCATAACCTAAATCCGAATAGTTGTAGTGACGTTTACATGTTGAATAAAGTGCGTACACGCTGTAGTTTGTAACTAATTTACGTTTGTTTTCAGTATAGTTGAATAATCGTCACGCGGTATGAAGTGTTGCGGCCATAAACATTGCTCAGGTGCGACTAGGACCCACGCATAGACAGTTCAACCATTCGGGGATCGAGAATCTCAATCATTTTTGCCTGTTATCGACACTGATAGTGATAAGATATCTGTCCTAGAGTTTGCAAGATTTCGAGAATGTCTTAATTTCAAGTTTGACCTCGGATGACAAATGAGAAAAGAAACATTTTTTTCGTGTGATATGAAAACAAATTAACAATTTTCGGATTTTTTTCCTTTGGCTGTACTGTGAAATCTAGCTTCTTGCCAAATTTCATGAACACGCATTAACGGGACGTATCCTATAGGTTCTGATGATGTGTGAGGGTGTGGCATAAACGGCTGTATCTTTTGTCTGCATTGACTTAGAAGCTCACATTTATTACACCGCCGAGGGACTACAAACGTTAGTATATTACATAAATTTCAGTTTCATACGTATACCCATACCTGAGAAAAAGGGCGTCTTAACAGAGGGACGGATAGACCGTCAGTCAGATAACAAATGAAAAAAACATTTCGTGTAATATAATTACAAATTTACAGTTTTCACATTTTTCCCTTTCGTTGTACTGTGATACCTTGCTTCTTGCCAAATTTCATGACACTACGTCAACAGAAAGTACTCTATAGGTTTTGATGAGTGAGTTTGCGGGTATCAAAATATGTGACATAAATGGCCGTATCGTTTTATTTCCTTGACTTAGTAGCTTCAACTTTCTATACCGCCATGGGACCAAAAGCCTTAGTATGTGACATAAATTTTAACTTGATATGTCTACCCGTCCCTGAGAAAAAGGTTTTTTACAATCAGATAGACAGACAGACGGACGGATGACAAAGTGATCCTGTTAGGGTTACTCTTTTACCGACTAGATTCGCCAGCCTAAAAATAAAATAAGACAGGATATTCATTATTCTGCCTTCTGTTTAATATAGGTGAGGAGAAAAGGCTATAAGAGATCCGGGCATCAACACAAGGGGGACCTTCCTGCTGTAAGGGGCTAAGTAATTGTTTAAAGAGACCAAACATCTTAGGACATCAGTCTCTCACTCAACCCCAAGGTCAGAAGCATTGTACTCAATATGTCTGCGTATAGAGTAAATTCTGTGTGCAAGTGAGACAAAGTATTCTAATTGCGTAGGTTTTTTTTTTTTTTTTAGGCGGAACTGGAAACTAAGACGGTATTCACGTTGTGGGGTGTGGGAAGCCGCCTGAAAACCACATCCAAGTTGGCCGCACAACGTTAATCCGCCGGGTGGATTCGATCCGAAGGCCGACGTACCTCCCCGTCCCAGAAGTGCTCAAGTCAACATGCACAGTTCCCTCGGTGGGTGGGGACTATCGTGTACGCATCAGTTCAGGTGATAGCGTATGCAACTGATATTGATATAAATTCAAGAACGCCAAGAACCATGAAAGAAGCATTTACAAGTCTGGAAAAAGCTGCTAGAAAACTAAACCTACAGATCAATGAAAGGAAAACTAAGTACACCATAATGAACCCCTATTCCTGAAAATTGGTTCACGTGGTTCCTGTCGTGCATACTTTCAGATACCTAGAATCGGAAGTAACTGTAAGAACAATGTCAGCTGTGAAATCCAGAAATAGGCATTGTCTTCCAACTAGCTTTTCTATTGACGCAGAAAACATCTGAAATCTAAGATGCTATTCAGGAAAACCAAAGCTATTATATATAAAGTTTTAGCGAGGCAACTGCTAACATTAGGTGCTGATTCCTGTACACTAATAAAGTTCGATGAAGAGCAACTTCACATATTTGGAAGAAATATCTGAGACAAATCCTTGGACCGATGGAAGAAGTGTGCTTGGAGGAGGAGATTCAACTATGAATTACATAATCTATGTGATGAACCAGACACTGTCAGCTGCATTGACATTAAAATGCTAGAATGGGTAGACATGTACTGAGAGCTAATGACAGAATGATTTAGAAAATGTTCAACGCAGTGCCCGAAGGAACTAGGAGGACTGGAAGACCAAAGCTGAGGTGGGAGAAAGATGTCAGAGAGGATAGAACAATAATTGGAATTCAGAACTGAAGTAGTTTAGCATCAAACAGGAACGAATGGAATTATCTTCTACAGATGCCAAGGTTCACAAAGGCCTGTTGTGACACTGATGATGATGACGATCCGTGGAATCTTCTCTAAACCATTTGTGCACAATCCAAGCTCGAAATCGTTCCAGCCACAGACCAAAGTCAGAAGTTACAGGTTGATATGATATCTAAATTATTAACAATTACCTACCGACGTCCGGTATTACTTATCTTAATCGTTGCAATACTGTGGCCACAACAAATAGATTTCACTCAGTGACACTCAACTTCTGTGGTAAGTTTCTTTTGCCTCAGTAGTCCTTCGAGTTCGATACTGTCTTTCATTTCCTACTGCCTTCTGTCAATCCTATTCCACAAAACATTGTCGATAGCCTGTCTCACATATTTTAATCTTTTTCAGCCCCCACAATTTTATCCTACCATTGCCAATTCCTGGATACCGTAGCTAAAAATCTTTTGTAAGATAGTAAGGGGAAGCATGGACGAATGGTGGATGTATTAGTATGACTCCCATGCAGTGGTGCAAAGTAAGCATTGGAAACATGTGGATTCACAGTCACTGAAGAAGGTGAGGACCCAATCCTTGTCGTGCAAAATTGTTGCTAAGTATTTTTTGCGACTTCCATTTTGTGTTGCTAACAGACTATGCCCATAAGGAGCGAACCATTACAGGAGCGATTTACCAGTATCTCCTAACGAAGTTGCAGCCGGTCGTCAAGACGAAGTGTCGGGGGAAGCTACCCAAGAGGGTGTTTTCACTTAAGGACCAGGCCCCAGTTCATTCCACCACGCAGGACACAGTCACAACCTTTGCTGCTTCTCTGAACTATCAAATTGTACCTATCGCCCCCCCCCCGCCCCCCTCACGACGCTGGTGTTGTTCTGACATGATACCCAGTCACTTCTTTCTCTCTTCTTTGGAAGAAGAACACCATTGCTTACCAGTCAATTCCAGAATGATGATGAAGTGATGGTGCTCTTCGAGTTGGAAATTTTCTGAACAATCAAACTCCATTCTACAATAATGGAGTCTGGGAAGTCATCCATTGTTGAGAAAAATTGGTCAGTCCAATGTCTGAGACACTGTGTTGACTATCAACAGCTGTGTTCAATTCAGAATGAACTCGCAAACTGTGAGTAAGGTTCCCCATCATCTGTAGAATATTTCAGACCAAATGAAAGTTTGTGCCTGCCCAGGACTCCAATCCAGATGTCCCCCACTTGTCGCAAGCGGCCGTCTTAACCACTTCGGCTATCCCAGAACGCTTCCAGGACCGAGCTAAGCCTCCATTTGTCCTGATGTATGTGTGTGTGTGTGTGTGTGTGTGTGTGTGTATGTGTGTATGTGTGTGTGTGTGTGTGTGTGTGTGTGTGTGTGTGTGTGTGTGTGTGTGTGTGTATGTGTGTGGGTGCGTGGGTGGGTGTATGTGCCTGGGTGTGGTTGGGTGTGTACATGTCCGTGGGGGGAGGGGGGGGGACAGGTGGAGATCTGGGCATCTCCTGGCCTGCTGAAAGTGTGCTCAGATGATGGAAGTTTGTAAGTCGACTGCTCGCGACGAATGGAAAATCCAGATTCGAGTCACGTTCTGCCACAATTTTTAATTTTTTCTAAAATATTCTGCGGTTAACATGGAACCAAAATAGCCGTTTGCGAGTTCATTCTGAGAAATGTGCCACACTGAAGAGTGAATATGGGCAGGAGGACAAACACCTGTGAAAAGTTTCATGGTTGTATGATTTACTCTAAGTGATAATTAAAACTTTGTGGCTGTCACTCATAGTGGCCTCTTTTTTTATTAAAACAACATTTGTAATTTGCTATGAAGACACCTTGAAGAAGTTGGTTAACTTCCTCTGATTTACACTTAACTTGTGTTACCATCTCCACCAGTTACATCATTGAAGGCTGAACTAGAAAACAAAAAAATGGCTCTGAGCACTATGCGACTTAACTTCTGAGGTCATCAGTCGCCTAGAACTTAGAACTACTTAAACCTAACTAACCTACGGACACCACACACATCCATGCCCGAGGCAGGATTCGAACCTGCGACCACAGCGGTCACGCGGTTCCAGACTGAAGCGCCTAGAACCGCACGGCCACACCGGCCGGCATTAGAAAACATTGTTTTAGTTCTCCTTTTTATTTAGTAATCTTAACATTCTCATTCCTTTGACGTCTGGAAGAAAATATTTTTAGGGTTGCTTACCAATTTAACATTATTTAATGTCAATTTTTATTGAATGCTCTTTTTGTTGTAATGTTTGCATTTTAATTGAACCTGTCAGTTGAGTTGTAGACATTACCCCTTGGTGAATGGATGCTGCCTCATGTTCACACTATATACACGATCCAGTTTCATTAATGTGACCACCGCCTATGTTCAGTGTCAACGTGGAATAACCACTCACAGGCGGCAGGATTTTGGGGCAAGAGTGGAAGCCTTTCCCGAAAGGCTAAGTTTGTTAACTTTTTGCGTGCCGCTGTGGTTAAGTTATATGGTTCATGGCAATATGGCGTTTCTAAACCTGGCCCCGAGGCAACTGTGGTGCACCACAGACCGTAGATGATAGGGATGAATGACAGCTGCGGAGATGTGTACCTGGAAACATACGTGCATCTGTTGAGCAACCGACCGCCCAGAGGAACCAAGGGGCTACCAGCAGTCTCCTCAATGACCATTCAGCGGACAATGCTGTTTATGGACCACCGCAGCAGGTCCCTGGTTCCTGCAGCCATGCTAACTGCTGTTCAGTGGCGATGAAGGCTTGGATTTGCACGCCAGTACCGCAGCTTTACGTCCACTGAGTGGCGACAGGTAGCCTTTTCAGATGAATCACGTTTAGTCGTTGCGAAATACCTGTGCAGTAAGCAGTCAGTCTTCACCTGACTGGGAATTAATTACATGTGGTGTTCCTCAAGGTTCCATTTTGGGTCCATTACTTGTTCTTGTCTATATTACTCACCTCTCATCTGTTACATTGCCAGATGCTAAGTTTGTTTTGTTTGCAGATACAAACATTTCAATAAGTAGCAAGTCCAGTACAGGTTTAGAAATAGCTGCTAATCAAATTTTCACTGACATTAATAAGTGGTTTAAAGCTAAGTCTTTGTCATTAAACTTTGAGAAGACCCACTACATGCAGTTCAGAACCTGTAAGACATTTCCTTCCAGCATGAGTATAACGTATGAAGACATGCAGATCGAAGAGGTTGACAGTGTTAAATATCTGGGATTACAACTTGATAATAAATACAGTTGGGAAGGGCATATCATAGAATTGCTTAAGCACCTAAACAAGTCTGTATTTGCCATGAGAATGATGTCAGATGTAGGAGATATAAATATTAAAAAACTTTCATACTTTGATTAATTTTATTCTGTTATGTCATATGGGATCATATTCTGGGGCAACTCATCAAACCGAGCAAAAGTTTTTAGGGTGCAAAAGCGTGTGGTAAGAATCATTTGTGGTGTAGATTCAAGAACATATTGTAGAAACTTGTTCAAGGAACTTTGTATTTTAACCACTGCTTCTCAGTATATTTATTCCTTAATGAAATTTTTTGCAAGTAGTACATCTCTATTTCCAACCAATAGCTCAGGACACAGTATCAATACCAGGAATAAGAAGAATCTACATAAAAGCTTAAAATCATTTACCTTGGTCCAAAAAGGGGTCCAATATTCAGGAACACACATTTTTAATAAATTGCCAGCAACCATTAAAAACTTGGTTTCAGATAAAGCACGGTTTAAAGAGAGTTTGAAAGACTTTTTGATAGGCAACTGCTTCTACTCCATAGATGAATATCTTAACAGGGACTGTTACGTCAGCTTAAGTAAAAATAACTGTTAGATTTCAGTTTTGACGACATTTGGTCACAACAGTCAAGATTAGGTATTTTGCGTATGATAACTTTACTAATAGTGAATAACAGTGTTTCATTCTGACAGTGTGTTAATTCTGTAAATATTAGCTGTCCCAGTTTACTGCATTGTATTAACTTATTTTCGACTATCTCCTGACAAATGATCAAGGTAGTAAGTATTGTATTCAAATGTTTTATGTTTTTATGTCATACTTTCTGACATGGTCCACACCCACGAGAATCATCTCATTTTTTAGATCTATGGAAGGTAAACTGAATCTAATCTAATCTTATGCTTCATTGGACAGATGGTGGTTGACGTATAAGTGTGAAACGTCTGAAAGTAAGCAAGGAAGAATTATGGTCTGGGAATGTTCTCGTGGCATTCCCTGGTTGATCTCGTCATCCTGGAAGGCGCACTGGATCAGCTCAAGTATGCATATGTCCTTTGGGACTATGTTCACCCCTACATGCAGTTTGTTTTTCCTCAGCACGATGGCATATACAAGCAGGATAATGCAACATGCCACACAGCTCGCAGTGTACGTGCGTGGTTCGAAGAGCACCAGGATGAATTTACCGTACTCCCCTGGCCGCCAGACTCCCCAATCGAGAAGTTGTGGCTTTTCCTCGATTGGGATGTTCGCGCTATGAATCCTCAACCGAGAAGCATAGCGCATCTGGCCATTGCAATGAAGTCAGCTGGCTCCACATTCCCGTCGGTTCCTTCCATAATCTCACTGACTGTCTTCCTGCACGTCTCGCAGAGGTCCGTGCTGCAAAAGGTAGTTTTTGAGATTTTTACAAATGGTCACACTAATATTACTCGACATTGCGCTGTTTTATTTTCTTGAAACTGAAACTTTGTGACTTCGAAATCGATTGCAACAAATACGCAAACCAGTGCATGGATTTTTTACACATAAAAATAAAAATTGAGTAAACAGTATTTATTTTTCTTCGGTAAGTTTAGCATCTGACATCCTCATCTCTTCCATCAGACTTCCTGATCCTCCTTCTGCCTCAGTTCTCAAGTACACTAGTCTTAAAACCAGACTCACAATCCACTAGTTTAAACCCTGTATTTTACTTTAGACTGCATGTTTTTAACACATCTTGACCTTAGACTGCATGTAATACATCTTGACGTAACAGTGACACAACATACTATTCCACAACATCCATTCTCTCAGTTTTAACGAAATTCCCTTAATCCTATCCCAAAATACCATGATGTGCGTATCCTTAATGAAACATTTTTACAGCCTCACATTACACCCAACTGTATCTGTACGCATTACGAGTATAATCCTGGTTACAGCATCTGAGACAGAATTTCAGTCGGCCGCATCAGAGATTTTTCTATTTGCTCACAGCTTTTCTACAATCGTCCTGCTGAACACCTTATCTTTGAAATTTTCTTACAAAACCTAAATGTAACTATGCTACCAATTATATCTGTCCAATAATTCCATACCTTATGACTGCCTCATCAATATCGATGAACTATTCTTCATTTAAGTCATTTACACTAACCTCAACATACACAGCCAGTTCCATCCTGAATTAAACCTGTATCACCTTAACAAACACCCTACTAGACGACACAATTCTTCTTCTTCTTCAACATTCACAACTGAGAATAGCTTCTGCCCCAGATGTAATCTTCGGATCACTGTGCATTTTCAGCCACATAATTTCACATGTCCAGTCGGATGTTATCAACTCCCAGTTCTTGTTACATCCCCAAACTCCAGACCCAATAGACGCAAATCCACTCACGAAAATCCTTCCTCCGCCAAAACTAATAAAAGAGTAAACTTTATCTGGGATGCCTAGTGGAATTGTATTCGTACGAAGCAATCAGATTACCCTACAAAACTGGACTGGTATAATCCTTATTTTATTCTTGCTTCGTAGAATCTTGTCGGAAGCCGCTACCACCATCGTCCCACTTGGCTCCATGTGTCCTATTCCTATAGACTCTGTTAAGCCTTCTTCCATACCAGATACTACGACATTCTTGTGTGTTACTAGTAAATACAGTAAAACTTTCGTAACTTATAATAGGTAAATATTAACTAAAATTAGTGAGATATCTTCAAAATTCAATATTACATCACCTGTGAACAGATCATTGTCTTGTAAAACATCCCATTATCTCATAAGCTCAATCACACACCCTATTATTCGCATCTCTACAACAGTCAGCCACTACCTGATAACTCAGTAACGTTAAGCCCTCTGCTTCCCACCTTCAAGATATCATCAGCATTCTCGACAACTCCATCTTTGATCACCATTATTGTATAAGCTGACCTACACAACTATCCTTTTTTCTAATACCTCATTTACACTGTCCACATGTCCACGTCATTCCCCGAACTCACCTGCTCCAGTAGCCCAGTAATGTTGCCTACCTTACCAAACACGCAACACACTATCTTTCCCAAGAGATCCCTCTACTCCACCCTCAAAATTTTACGACCTTGTGCAACCTCTAGCACCTACCAATAAATTCTGTCAACAATAACGAAATATTACAAATTTTAATAGACTATATCGCAAAATAATCCTATTGTAACAAGACAACCGCTTTCATTTAACCAACTAGGATCTTCAGATCATACTCTCACTGTGATGCTACCTGACCAACACAAGACCGTTGCTACGGTTGAGTGGTCAAAATACTACTCATAGTAAATAATTTGTGGTGATTTACGTTGTCTGGTATCTCTGGAATCACTTTCCATGAAAGTATGTTCGGAAAATGGAAGTAGGTCAACTGAAATCGGTTATTTAGTTACTGCTGGACTGCACTGCCATCAAGACTAGTCTTAAGATTTGTGATAGAAAAAATAGATCGCTGTGTCTCCTTCAACTGACGACCCTAGATTTTGCAGAACAGCACAGAATCTATAGGACGAACCACCAACTAATTCACTTCCCTACTCACTTCCGCCATAACAAACACTACCACTTTGACCAGCTGACTAATACAATGAAATATCTAGAATTAACTTTCGACTGCAAATGAATCTGGAAATTCCTCTCACTAATTCTTCAACAAAAATCCTACGCAATATTAACACTAGGCCTACTAACAAGCCAAACATAGAAATGACATCCTTTCGTGATCTTTCACGTCTTCAAAAGCATTAGGCTTCCAGCACTCTTCACTCTGCAGCGGAGTGTGCGCTGATATGAAACTTCCTGGCAGATTAAAACTGTGTGCCCGACCGAGACTCGAGCTCGGGACCTTTGCCTTTCGCGGGCAAGTGCTCTACCGTCTGAGCTACCGAAGAACGACTCACGCCCGGTCCTCACAGCTTTACTTCTGCCAGTATCTCGTCTCCTACCTTCCAAACTTTACAGAAGCTCTCCTGCGAACCTTGCAGAACTAGCACTCCTGAAAGAAAGGATACTGCGGAGACATGGCTTAGCCACAGCCTGGGGGATGTTTCCAGAATGAGATTTTCACTCTGCAGCGGAGTCGTGCTTCGGTAGCTCAGATGGTAGAGCACTTGCCTGCGAAAGGCAAAGGTCCCGAGTTCGAGTCTCGGTCGGGCACACAGTTTTAATCTGCCAGGAAGTTTCATATCAGCGCACACTCCGCTGCAGAGTGAAAATCTCATTCTCGAAACATCCCCCAGGCTGTGGCTAAGCCATGTCTCCGCAATATCCTTTCTTCCAGGAGTGCTAGTTCTGCAAGGTTCGCAGGAGAGCTTCTGTAAAGTTTGGAAGGTAGTAGACGAGGTACTGGCAGAAGTAAAGCTGTGAGGACCGGGCGTGAGTCGTTCTTCGGTAGCTCAGATGGTAGAGCACTTGCCCGCAAAAGGCAAAGGTCCCGAGCTCGAGTCTCGGTCGGGCACACAGTTTTAATCTGCCAGGAAGTTTCATATCAGCGCACACTCCGCTGCAGAGTGAAAATCTCATTCTCGAAACATCCCCCAGGCTGTGGCTAAGCCATGTCTCCGCAATATCCTTTCTTCTAGGAGTGCTAGTTCTGCAAGGTTCGCAGGAGAGCTTCTGTAAAGTTTGGAAAGTAGGAGACGAGGTACTGGCAGAAGTAAAGCTGTGAGGACCGGGCGTGAGTCGTTCTTCGGTAGCTCAGATGGTAGAGCACTTGCCCGCGAAAGGCAAAGGTCCCGAGCTCGAGTCTCGGTCGGGCACACAGTTTTAATCTGCCAGGAAGTTTCATATCAGCGCACACTCCGCTGCAGAGTGAAAATCTCATTCTCGAAACATCCCCCAGGCTGTGGCTAAGCCATGTCTCCGCAGTATCCTTTCTTTCAGGAGTGCTAGTTCTGCAAGGTTCGCAGGAGAGCTTCTGTAAAGTTTGGAAGGCAGGAGACGAGGTACTGGCAGAAGTAAAGCTGTGAGGACCGGGCGTGAGTCGTGCTTCGGTAGCTCAGACGGTAGAGCACTGGTGAGTAGTGCTGAGGTGGAGAGCTGAGCAGCGTGTGCGAGCGCTGTTAATGTTTGTTTCTGTATAACTGTTGTAAGTACGATGTCGACGTTTAACAGAGCGAACAGCGTTCAGTGTGTTTTCGATCGCACTGCCTTGCGACCGACGGCGTTTGAAATTCATGAGTGGATCTTTGAGGATTTGAAATTGCCTGAAGATATAGTCGACACGTTCCAGTTGGACTTTGTGCAGTACTCGTTATTTGTCAAATTTATTTCGAGTGACACTTATGAGAAATTGGTTGAGGAGCATGCTGGCGTGAGACCATTTCGTCATAATGATGGCAGTATTAGTAACGTCCAAATCGTGCCTTCGGGATATGGAGTGAGAACCGTCAGGGTATTTAATGTGCCATCTGAGTGCCCTAATGATCTGATTGCACGTTCTCTGTCACTGTACGGCGCTGTTTTGTTAGTTACAAATGAAAAATGGTCGAGTGCATATCGCTACCAAGTTAACAGCGGGGTGCGAAGTGTACTTGTAGACTTAAAAAAGCATATACCTTCCTATGTTGTCATTGGCGGTTGTCGTGCAGAGGTAACTTACATTGGACAACCCCCTACCTGTTCGATCTGCCATTCAACAGAACATCTGCGGATGAACTGCACACGTCGACGTCCATTTCAACTTCCACGGGAACGTCCTGCAGACGGTAGTGAAAGGCTTGTTCCGCTATTGAGTGAGGTAGTCGCGGGGACTGTACCACCACCCCGGCAGCCGGAACGTGTTAGCGAGGCGGAGATGCCAGTTCAGGTGGAATGCAGTGCCAAAGACATTTGGGGTAGGACGGACGTCGATTCGGCCCCGTCATCCTCGCCGGGACAGTTACCGCTGGATACCAACGATGCGCCAGCCACCTCTGACACTAAGCCATGTGAGATACAGGAGCAGGTGCAGATCAGTTTGCCTGAATCACCCCTATCAGTAGAGACTGTAGCAGAAACGAAGAAAGGCCGCCGAAGGAGAAACAAAGGGAATAGTAACAAAGAGGAAAAGTCGGATGATTTGAGACCCGTACACATGTCAGAAAGTCGCAGCGACACTGAACCTCAATCTTCTTGCTCCGTGCGCTGCGAGGACACCGCGAGGCAAGAACGCATTCGTGAACAAACCAAACACCTGAAGCCACTACTGAGCGCCGAGAGGGAAAAGAGCACCGTAACGGCTAAGAAGAAGAGCGACCAGAGCAGCGAGCAGCTGCAGCAGCGCTCCCGCAGGAACCCGCTGACGTCAGTCGCAGCCCCGCGTGGTGGCCAGACGGATGCGACCACGCTGACAGACTCAGCCGGCGGTGGCGGGCAGGGCGGCGCGCCCACCGCGCAGCACCCCGACAGCAGTGAGCCGTGGTGGCAGCAGAACGAGGAGATGCAGCAGTAGCTGCTCTCGCGCATGACCATCGCGCTGCGACACTTCCACTCCCTGACCCGTTATTGGTTTTGACATTTCACCTCGTACTCCAGACGTTACCAACGAGCTCGGTTCAAAGCCGTCGACAAGGACGATCCAACACTCAGATCTCATTGTCCTCTGAGCCATCATGCGCGACAGCCAAACCTACAACATTACCACACTTAACGTCACTAGGATTCAAAGTGCGCTGAAACTTCGTTCGTTAATTGATTTCTTGTATGGTACCAGCGTTGACATTGCCCTCCTACAGGGGGTAGTCACAGTCTTAGAAGTGCCCGGTTACGTTCTTATTGATAACATCAATCTCCGAGATACTGTAGGCACTACCATACATCTGCGCGACGGTATACCCTTTGCGGATGTGCAGCGGCTGCCTAGTGGTCGTGGCATTTCTCTTCGCGTGAATGGTGTACAGATTGTTAACGTGTACGCCCCCTCAGGTAGCACTCATAAGAGAGATCGTTCAACTTTTTATAAAAACGAGGTTCCCATTCTTCTTAGCGCTTATCGTGCACATCCCATCCTTGGTGGTGACTTCAGTTGTGTGCTCAACGACAGAGACCAAACCCCTAACGCGAACAGATGTATCTAACTTGAACATTTAATTCATGGCATGCGTCTTCACGATACATGGGAACAACTGCACGGTGAACGGGTAGCGTACACCTTCGTAACCAGTCATTCTGCCAGTCGGCTGGATAGGATCTATGTGTCCGATGCCCTCCAGCGACGCACTATGAACTGTGACATAGCTCCTGTCAACATCTCCGACCATTGTGCATATCAGTGTTACCTTAACCTACAACGCCAGCAAGTTAACCGCGGGAAAGGCTACTGGAAATTGAATGTCAGCCTTCTGCAGGATGCCCAACTTGAAGAGGAGGTGAACATAACGTGGCAACAGCTCCAGCGGCACCGACGTCGTTACGCTAGCGTTCTACAGTGGTGGATTCAGTGTGCTAAACCTAAATTACGCCTCACCCTCATGAGCTACTCCCAAAAAAAAAGCTTTTGGCAGAAACAGACTATTGAATTTTACTATCGCTGTTTGAGAGAACTGTACAGTCGCACTACCAATCCTTCTCGCGATATCGATGTAAAGATCAAACGATATAAAGCGAAAATCACGGCGATACAACGCCAACGAATGCAAGGCATCATCGTGCGAGCCCACCCCAAGGACGTTGCCGCCGAAGAACGGGCCTCTCTGTACCACATCCTGAGAACGACGAAACGGTGTAAAGCCATGTTGATAGAAGTCGTCGTTGATGACGCTGAGAATTCCATCACGAAGCAACGTGACATCATCTCGCACGTCTACGACTATTATAGTCAACTTTACAAGAAGCAATCCGTTGATGAACACTTGTGCGACGATTTTCTTACAAGGGAACCTCCCCATCGCACCCCCCTCAGATTTAGTTATAAATTGGCACAGTGGATAGGCCTTGAAAAACTGAATACAGATCAATCGAGAAAACAGGAAGAAGTTGTGTGGAACTATGAAAAAAATAAGCAAAATATACAAACTGAGTAGTCCATGCGCAAGATAAGCAACATCAATGAGGGTATTAGCTCAGGAGCGTCGTGGCCCCGTGGTTAGCGTGAGCAGTTGCGGAACGAGAGGTACTTGGTTCAAGTCTTCCCTCGAGAGAAAAGATAACTTTTTATTTATTTATTTTTTTTTATTTTTATTTTGTCCGCCCCAGTAGCTGAGTGGTCAGCGTGACGGATTGCCGTCCTCTGGGCCCGGGTTCGATTCCCGGCTGGGTCGGAGATTTTCTCCGCTCAGGGACTGGGTGTTGTGTTGTGTTCATCATCATTTCATCCCCATCCGGCGTGCAGGTCGCCCAATGTGGCGCCGAATGTAATAAGACCTGCGATATGGCGGCCGGACCTGCCCCGCGAGGGGCCTCCCGGCCAATGACGCCAAACGCTCATCATCATCATCATTTTTATTTTCAGACAATTATTATCTGTCCGTCCGTCCGTCGGATGCGAGGTAACTGCGCCGTAGTATGGGAACGCTACACCTAAACAAACATCGAAACACACGACGTCAGTCGACTACAGCGCACGGAAGAGAGAGTATTCCTGCTAACGATGCTCCCTGGCTGGCAGTTGACTGTTGGCTACTTTGGACGAGAGTGCATTAAATACGTGAGATGTATTCCGTGGGCAATATGAAACCAGCAAAACACAGACACTAAACTTATTACAGTAAACAGAGACGTCAATGAACGAACGGACAGATCATAACTTTGCGAAAATAAAGAAAGTAAAATTTTCACTCGAGGAAAGACTTGAACCAAGGACCTCTCTTACTCTGCAGCTGCTGACGCTAACCATGGGACCACGGCGCTCCTGAGCTTACATTATCCTTGATGTTGCCTATCTTGCGCATGGACCACTCAGTTTGTATATTTTGCTTATTTTTTTCATAGTTCCACACAACTTCTTCATGTTTTCTCGATTAATCTGTGTTCAGTTTTTCAAGAACTATCCACTGTGCCAACTTATAACTGAATCTGAGGGGGGTACGATGGGTAGGTTCCCTTGTTAGGATCTTGAGCTGTCGCTTGTCACAACAGGATAATGCAAATCTGGAATCTGTTTTCACAGAGGACGAAATCCCACTGGCGGTCCACAGTGCAAAGAAAGGGAAATCACCAGGACCCGAAGGTCTCAGCGCTGAGTTTTACCAGCGATACTGGAGCCTCCTCGGTCCGACACTCCTCGAGATAGCGAATGAACTCTGGCACCTGGAAGTAATACCCAAGGCATTTGCGGAAGGTATCATCTTGCCCTTACCGAAAAAAGGGAACAGCAGGAAGGTCGAAAATATGCGACCCATCACACTCCTGAATGCCGATTTCAAAATCATCACCAGATCGATTAAGCTACGGATGCAAACCGTTATGTACAAGGTTTTAGGCAGTTACCAGTACAGTGCAGTGCAAGGCCGAAGTGCAATCTCAGCAGCCTGCGATTTGAGGGACATCATCTGTTCATATGCTGAAACCAAAGGACAGGGCGCTCTGATCTTTTTAGATTTTGAGAAGGCTTATGACCGTGTACGTCATGACTTCCTCTGTAAAATCATGAAGAAACTAGGGTTTGGACCTAATCTCATAGAATTAATTCGCAAACTTACTACAAACGTCTCTTGACGGATTCTCATTAATGGCCATTTTACAAAAGAAGTTTCCATTGAGCAATCCATCCGCCAAGGATGTCCTCTGTCAATGATTTTGTACGCCATTGCAGTAGAGCCTCTACTGAACAACTTAGCTCATAGCGGGATCGGGCTTAGCGTCGAGTCTGTCACTATCCCATGCATTGCGTATGCTGACGATATATGCGTAACTGTGTCATCATCGCAACAACTTCTGTCGGTGGAAACTGTTTTACAAACATTCATGTTACTTTCAGGAGCAATACTAAATAGAACTAAAACCACAGCTTTGCAGATCGGAGGCGGTATCGGAGACATATCCCATGTTACCTGGTGCAAGGTCAAGGATTATCACACAACCCTCGGTGTTACCTTTGAGGCCAAACCAGACAAATTCCTGACGAAGAACTGGTCACACATGCTTAATAAAATACGTGCTGCTTTGATACTTCACTCCGACCGTGACTTGAACATACTACAGAAAGTCAAGACCATCGAGATCGCCATTACGAGCAAGATGAATTATTTGGCGCAATTTCATCCAATCCCCGACCATCTAGCCAAGAGTATACAACAAGCGTTATGTTGGTTTCTTTTTAGGGGGCACATTTTCAAAGTTCAATTCGATTCCTTAACCTTACCTACGTCCAAAGGTGGCTTTAACCTCATTAAGGTACACAAAAAATGTGTCACCCTGCTCCTAAATCGCATCAGGAAGGAGTTTCGTACCCGGAGGACCAGTATCATCACAAACCTCATTCAGCGGTGGAAGCCTCATAGCCTTGACCCACCCGTTAATATCGCCGGCATTCCACTTTCTTACCGACATGTGCGACTGTACTACATGGAAATGAGCTACATTCGACACATCGTGGATAAAAGAAGCCTGACGAACAGGAAGCTTTATGACCTTCTCATGACAACAAACCACAGGAATCGTCTCGAAGAAAAACGTCCACATACACATTGGAGTATAGTATGGCGGAATGTGCACAGTGACTTTTTACCATCACGCGTCATAGCCGACTGGGATCTAACAGTCAACGATAAAATAGCAACGAATGAAAAGCTACATAAAACAGGCCTTCATCCAATGCCCAACTGTGGCGCGTGCGGAAGAGTCGATACGCTTATTCATAGGCTCACGTGCGGACATGCAGAAGAAATTACAACATTTCTTCGTCAACGATTGTCGGTGATAGACCATACGACGCCCAGTGGTGTAGACCTTTTACAGATCATTCAGCCACAAAAACTGAGATATCCACGAGCAAAGAACAATGCTGCAACGTGGATCATGGGCCACACAGCGTTTATTATGCAGATTAGGCATGCTACTTTCCTATACTATTATTCTTACATAGAAATTGAACACTTTAAAATGAGCCAACATTGTGACTACAGGAGGATATTTGGAAATATGCTGAAAATCATTATTAACGGTTAAATGCTTCAAATACACTATTTCGGATAGCAGAGGTTTCCAGTGATCTGTATGTATGAACCCTATTTGCTTCCTGGGACTTAAGTTATTGTCGGAATTTTAAGATACTATACAGACGCTCACCAATGCAGAAGGCATTTTCTTCTTTACCATTTTCGTTTTAACATTGCCTTCTCCCGCAGAGCAGCGGAGCAACTTTACTTCAACAATGAAGTGATAGTCCATTGTGCACCATAAAATTTTCTGTTTACTACTTGGCAAATAAAAAAAAACCTCAAGAAGACATTTCATTTCTTATATTGCGCAAAGGCAGCCTAGAAATGATATATACTTTGTTCATTCTATTCTCATTACAAATTGGAGCAAATGTTTATTTTCCCTTCCTTATAAAAAAAATAAAAAATAAATAAAAAATAAAAACAGAGTGGTCAATAGGACAGAATGTCAGTACCAAGGGCCCAGGTTCGATTCCCGACCGGGTCGGACATTTAAATAAAAAACAAAAAAGATGGTAGAGCAATTCCCCGCGAAAGGCAAAGATCCCGAGTTCGAGTCTCGGTCGGGCACACAGTTTTAATCTGCCAGGAAGTTTCATATCAGCGCACACTCCGCTGCAGAGTGAAAATCTCATTCTCGAAACATCCCCCAGGCTGTGGCTAAGCCATGTCTCCGCAGTATCCTTTCTTTCAGGAGTGCTAGTTCTGCAAGGTTCGCAGGAGAGCTTCTGTAAAGTTTGGAAGGCAGGAGACGAGATACTGGCAGAAGTAAAGCTGTGAGGACCGGGCGTGAGTCGGGCTGCGGTAGCTCAGATGGCAGTCGGCTTTTGGCGGCCGTGGTGTGCGGACCTCTGGTGTGTGCTGTGCGCTGCGGTCTGCTGCGCTCCGCTCGGTAAGTCAAGCGCCTGTTGCAGTAGTTAGCTGAGTTATTTCAGACTCTTGATGGATTCATATTAGAAGGAGAGATAAATCAGCCTAATAGAAGAGTCACGTTGAAATTTGTTTTTGACCAGAAAGGGCACAAACCGAATTCGTTCGAAATTGAGACATGGTTAGAGGAAGTTGTGAAAATTTCGTTCGAGGATATTATAAGTATTCACCTTTCAATTGTGAGTAGCATTGTGTATGTCAAGCTTAAAAACACGGAATTGTGTGATAAAATTGTTGAATCTAGTGGCGGAACATTTAAGTTCAAACATCACGATGGCAATATTAGTGAAGTTCGTGTTACGCATGCTGGCTTTGGATTAAGGACTGTCCGTATCTTTGAGCTACCATTTGAAATCACCGCTGAGCAGATGAATTCGGTGATAGCTCCTTATGGGAGAATAATAAGCCATTTTGCAGAAATGTGGTCTCCTGCTCACAAGTTCCCCGTCTTGAATGGTATCAGGCAACTGCGAATTGATTTACACAAGCACATACCCTCGTATATAAATGTTTGTGGTTATCGGGCTATAGTAATATATGATGGGCAGCCAAGAACCTGCGCGTCTTGCGGCGGTACGGGCCATGTCCGCTCGCAGTGTATACAACGCCGAGTGGCCCAGCTACCTGCGGGCGAAGCAGTGAGACCCCCAGCCATGTCAACGTTGCCTTTAACTTACGTGGCGGCAGCCGCTGGACAACTCCATACGCGTGACGCTCCTGACTCTACTCGGGACGCTACTCAGGATGATGCAGCTCGCGACACTGAAGTGATAATGGAAGTTAGCGACTCGACGGTGACAACACAGCCAAAGAGTCAAGAAAAAGAACCAAATATCTCAGTTCAAATAGAACAAACTCCTGAACCGATTATAGTCCTTCATAACGAGCAGTCTCCAGAAAACCACAAGGAAACCAACCCATCACTTGCCAGCGAACAGGACCGAGCGCAAGAAACTCAAGAGGCAATGGAAAACGGTGAAACGTCCCCAAGAGTCAGTCCTCCAAGGAAACATAAAAAGAGGAGACTAGCTCATAAGGGCGCTGAACAACTGGCACCGCCTTTGCGAGCAAAAGCAAAGCAGATTAGCAACAAACTGCATGAAGAACAACATAGTAATCCGGTTCTGAGTATGCAAGCACCTGACCCCTTGCAAGCCAAATCAAATACACCATGCCCCATGTCAATGGACCATTCGTCACACGAGGGATTGAAGCTGCTAGCAAATTTCGATGCAGACAAGGTTTTCCCTGATACTAGAAATGCAGAAAAAGAGACATCGAAAGCTAATCAACACAAAACCTGGGCTGATGAATCGGATGAAATGAATCAAGATGAAGAATTGAATGAAACTGGAGGAACGGAACAGACTCCTGCCCCAAGAGATCAACTGAACACGATGGATACATCATTGCCGGAACATACATGTGAAAAAGGATTTTCCTCCGACAGCACTTCGTACGACGAAAATTGACTTCGGTAATGAATAGGACAATATGAACGCAGCACAAGCCTACAAAATCGCTACGTTGAACATCAATAAGATACGCTCCTCCCTGCATTTACAACATCTGCAAGACTTTCTATACGCAGCTGACGTTGATATACTACTGTTACAGGAAGTAACAGATATTAAATTAGGAAAGATACGTGGATACAACGCCATAATAAACCCCGGTATCGGTGCAGAGCTGGGAACCGCAATTCTCACGAAAGAAGGCATCCGTGTCACACAAATAGCAAAACTTGAAAACAGCAGAGGGGCTGCAGTGGCTGTTAATAGTGCCCGCATCATCAACGTTTATGCACCGTCAGGCAACAATAACAGGCGTGCTAGAGTGGATTTTTTAAAAAGTGAAATCGTTCATCTCTTCGGTACACGTCAAGATTATATAATACTAGCCGGCGATTTTAATTCTGTACTTAGCCCGAAAGACCAGACACCGAATTTCAACAAGTCCTTAGAACTGGAAAGAATAGTCCACCAAATGCAGTTAACCGATACCTGGGAACATACCTAGGCTCACAGCCCGGTTTCACATATTTTACCAGTCACTCAGCAAGCAGGCTAGACAGAATTTACGTCTCGTCCAACCTTAAGAACCATGTACTCCAGTCTGAGGTCTGGCCCACTATGTTTTCTGACCACGCCGCGTACATCACCACAGTAAATTTGGAAAAACAAGAGACTTACCGAGCGAGGGGCATATGGAAACTCAACATTACACATCTACAATATCAGGAATGTCGCGTAGCATTTACTAATGTGTGGCAAGAATGCGAGAAACGATTTCCGCTATACAATTCTGCCATAACTTGGTGGTTACAATGTGCTAAGCCTAAAATAAGAAGAATGCTGATCGATTACTCACGGCAGAAAAGTTTCTGGATTAAAAAGACGACTGAATTTTATTTTAGCTGCCTTCGAGACCTGTACACCCAGGACACACGATTAATGGAGAACTTTAGCCGGATTCAGGAAGTTAAAGCAAAACTTTTAGCACTGAAGCGGCGACAGTCAGAAGGTTTTAAAGTCAGGGCGAGAATACAAAACGTTGTAGAAGGGGAAGAAACAGCTATGTACCATGTAATGCGTGAGAATAATAGAGGAAACAGAAAAATACTGACACAAAGCAGAATGAAATTCGAAACGCTGTTCATAAATATGTTTCAGATATGATGTCCACCAAACCTACCGTCGACGAGGCGCGGCGAGATCTCGTTACAAACGTATCAGGACGAATTAGTACAGAGCAAGTAGAAAATCTCACGGCTGAAATAGAAGAGGACGAATTGAAAGACGCAATAGCACAGAGTCCTAAAAATAAGTCTCCAGAACCTGATGCTATCCCCGTGGAATTCTACCAAGTGTTCTGGCCACAAATGAAAGCAAGTTGCTATGCATGTACAACGAACTCATGAATGGCACTGTTGCCGCTCCCAAAGAATTTCCTGAAGGGATCATAGTTCTAATTCCTAAAAACTCACTTAGCAAAGCAATTGAAAACCTTCGCCCAGTAACATTACTCAACAGTGATTACAAAATTATGGCCCGCGTATTAGCAAGAAGAATAAAAATGGTTATTAACTCTGTAACTGGCCCGTACCAAACATGTGTAGGCAAAGACAGAAACATCTATCAGAATATATGCGAATATAGGAATATAATATCAACCGCAAATGTATGCCGAATAAAATGTGCTTTAGTGTCATTAGACTTCGAGAAGGCCTTTGACAGAGTAGATCATAAGTATCTCCTTGCAACAGGGAAGTAATGGGATTCCCGCCACGATTCGTGAGGATTATTCAACAAATTCTGAAAAACAGTGTAGCACGAACAATGATAAACGGACAACTAAGTAGAGAGATTGAATTGACTGGATCCGTACGTCAAGGTTGCCCAATGTCAATGGCCCTTTTCGCAATAGCAATAGAACCTCTCCTCGCGACCTCACGCATCACCTGCAAGGATTGTGTATAAACGGCAAGAAAATAGTGTGCAACACCTACGCAGATGATGTGGGCGTCCTGGTTATAAATGAAGATGAAGTGGCGAAAGCTCTTCAGATTGTACACACATATGAACTACCTTCTGGCGCCAAACTCAATAAAAGGAAGTCAGGCATCATGAACCTAGGCAGAGGAATATGCATGCAAACTCGGGGACAATTGACGGAAGTATGCACATTGAAATGTTTGGGTATTGAATTTAGGAGCAACATCCAACACACAATTGCTGTCAATTATAAAAAAACTACTTGCAAGCATACGAGCATTTGAACAAGGAAACAGTATGAGGCAACTGGACGAGATACAGAAAATCACACTAGTAAATGTGTATATAACATCCAAACTTAACTATGTTGTCCAAGCTTTTCCGATGCCATTAGAAACAGCCAGAAGAATTTTATCCGCGATAGGAAGCTTTGTAAGCCAAGGCAACATTTTCAAAGTGAAGTTCAATACACTAACACTCCCAACAAGGAAAGGAGGTTTAAACCTTGTTGATGTCAGTTACAGGTCACAAGCGTTATATGTGTGTCGAATGTGCAAGCAATGGAAACAGGTGCCCGACAGCTTAACGGCCCACTTGCTGAATGAAATTGCTCCAGCAAGCATGCAGCCGCCAATAGATGTGCAGCATATACCAGCTGGTCTTTGTCACCTAAAAACTTTTCTCGTTGAGTACAGTTATCTCTCATCGAGGCTCTCAGAACAGCAGTTGAAGAAAGTAAAGGACATCTATACATATTTGATGGAAGCTAAGGAAGGAAATATTATTGAAAGAAAATACTCCAACAACGACTGGTCTGCAATTTGGAAAAATATCCACGATCGGAACTTACCCTCTAAGGTGAAAGCAACTTGGTATAATGTAGTCAACAGGAAAATATCAACTAATTCCAAATTGCATGCTATACATCTCACAAATTCGCCATTGTGAGCGTCATGCAATCTTCTTGACACTGAAGAACACCGATTCGTGTGTGAAAGAGTAAGAGACATATGGCATATAGTTAATCAGAAATTAGCGACCGTTAACAGAACACCTCCAACCGTTTTCACCGCCGCAGATTTTCTGACTCCAGACACAGTGCCATATCCTAATACGAAAAGAAATGCTGTTAACTGGCTAAAAGGGCACACAGTGCACCATATCTTGAAGGCAGAAAACAAAAGCAAAGAAGATTACTGGGTGTATCTAACGACTCAGCACCGTCATCTCATGCGGACAAAAGACTACAAAAAAAATTACGCATGCTTCCTAAATAGAATCATGGAATAAAATCATACAGAGGACAATAAAAGGTTAAGATTGGTACGGAATTCAGAGATAACTGGAACCGGAATGTCTTCGATCCTTTCACGAGACACTACAGAAAAGAAATCAAGTCCGTGGCGAGACGCACCAGACTACATCTTCATGAAGAAATTATACATCAAATTTTATATATATTTTTAATCATCTTATGCCATACGCAGTTTAAGTTCTAAAAAACGTTTTTCAAGGGGATGCAAGATTTTATGTTTTCCTTGTGAAGACGAGAGACTTCACGTTTCAGTTTATTTTAACATACTTGTCTTTCCATTAGCAAGAGGAAGATTCATTTCCTTTAGTTAATATTAAGAAGAAATATTTAT
The DNA here is from genome assembly GCF_023864345.2 of Schistocerca serialis cubense. Classification (NCBI taxonomy): domain Eukaryota; kingdom Metazoa; phylum Arthropoda; class Insecta; order Orthoptera; family Acrididae; genus Schistocerca; species Schistocerca serialis. The sequence continues at coordinate 385,251,131 of NC_064641.1, read as the reverse complement.
TCTCGTTGATGTTAGCAAAGGTAATTTTGGCATCCAGCTTACAGAAAAAAAATAGGAAGCCGACAAAAAATAAGTGGCCGAGCACTCACAAAAAGTAAGAAAAATGAGGATTTGGCATCAGAAACATAAAAAAGTACATAAAATAAAAAAGTAAAAAAAAGTCGGTAGAAGGATGGACTCTTAATAATAATAATAATAATAATAATAATAACACTAATAAAAACGACAAAAGCAAAGAACCTAAAAAAAATATGGTAGAGCACTTGCCCGTGAAAGGCGAAGGTCCCTAGTTCGAGTCTCCCTAGTTCGAGTCTCGGTCGGGCACACAGTTTTAATCTGCCAGGAAGTTTCATATCAGCGCACACTCCGCTGCAGAGTGAAAATCTCATTCTGGAAACATCCCCCAGGCTGTGGCTAAGCCAGGTCTCTGCAGTACTCTTTCTTTCAGGAGTGCTAGTTCTGCAAGGTTTGCAGGAGAGCTTCTGTAAAGTTTGGAAGGTAGGAGACGAGATACTGGCAGAAGTAAAGCTGTGAGGACCGGGTGCGAGTCGTGCTTCGGTAGTTCAGATGATAGAGCACTTGCCCGTGAAAGGCATAGGTCCCGAGTTCGAGTCTCGGTCGGGCACACAGTTTTAATCTGCCAGGAAGTTTCAAGCATTAGGCTGTTTGGCCTATTCTTATCAGTACTGATGCATTTCTATTCCCTTCAAGTTCTATCGTTTTCTTCTACGAACTCACTTTTCAATGTCTACTTGACCACCCTTTCTCACACGAATCCTTTACCAGTTAATGGAGCTCTCTCCCCTCCTCATAATCATCCATAGGCCCAGATACTTGATCAGCAGTACACCATTGCGTCCACATGAGCCACTGAGCATGAGCCACTGGCGCTCCTTTACTCTTTCACATTTTCTTCTCTTCATCTCCACACATTTTCCAGTTAATCTCATGTACATTTTAACCCTTTGATACCCAGCTGTTTTTGCACGAAACCACCATTTTATTAATTTTTTAAGTACCGGTTCCTTTCGCATGAAACCATCGATGATAATGTAAGGCAGATACTTTTACAGTCCCATCCACGAGCGATGTTGCCGGTTCCAAGTGACAGTTGCGGTATGTGTATACACCTGCTTTGCGCTTGATGAAATTATGTCTCTCGCTTGCTTGTGTAGAATTTGTCGCTTACAACCACCATCAACCAAGACAATTCGCAACAAATGGTATAAAAATTCACTAAATAACTCCTTGCGATCAGGTATAATGCTTGTACTGCATCCAACATTCACAGTAATGCGTCCAGAACACTGCTGAACGCTCATTGGCTGTCGGAGAACGCGTGACGTAGGGCACAGAACAAGCCTAAACTCGACCGCCATCAAATGTTCAAACGTGGGTGAATTCCTAACGGACCAAACTGCTTAGACCATCGGCCTCTAGACTTACACATTACTTAAACTAACTTATGCTAATAACAACACACAAACCAATGCCTGAGGGAAGACTTGAACCTCCGACGGGAGGGGCCGCGCGGTCAATGACAAGAAGCCTTAAACCGTGCGGCCACTCCGCGCGGCCGACCGCCATCGTTCGTGACTCCAACTATAGTGATACACTCACGTACTTTGTAAGTAGGCTGCTTAGGTTTTTATGTTGGTAACGCCACGTAGTGCTCTGTATGAAAATCACTGACTGTGCTGTGTGCAGTCTGTGGCTGGTTTGCATTGTTGGAATATTTGCTATTGCAGTGTTGGGCAGTTGGATGTGAACAGCGCGTTGCGTTGCGCAGTTGGAGGTGAGCCGCCAGCAGTGGTGGATGTGGGGAGAGATTAGATTAGATTAGATTAGATTAATACTAGTTCCATGGATCATGAATACAATATTTCGTAATGATGTGGAACGAGTCGAATTTTCTAATACATGACATAATTAGGTTAATTTAACAACATACTTAAGTTAATATAACAACTTTATTTTTTTGTGTTTTTTGTTTTTCTTTATTTTTTATTTTTTTTAGTTTTTAAATATTTTTTTCTCTTTTCTTAATTTATATCTAAAAATTCCTCTATGGAGTAGAAGGAGTTGTCGTTCAGAAATTCTTTTAATTTCTTCTTAAATACTTGTTGGTTATCTGTCAGACTTTTGATACTATTTGGTAAGTGACCAAAGACTTTAGTGCCAGTATAATTCACCCCTTTCTGTGCCAAAGTTAGATTTAATCTTGAATAGTGAAGATTGTCCTTTCTCCTGGTATTGTAGTTATGCACACTGCTATTACTTTTGAATTGGGTTTGGTTGTTAATAAGAAATTTCATAAGAGAGTATATATACTGAGAAGCTACTGTGAATATCCCTAGATCCTTAAATAAATGTCTGCAGGATGATCTTGGGTGGACTCCAGCTATTATTCTGATTACACGCTTTTGTGCAATAAATACTTTATTCCTCAGTGAGGAATTCCCCCAAAATATGATGCCATATGAAAGCAATGAGTGAAAATAGGCGTAGTAAGCTAATTTACTAAGATGTTTATCACCAAAATTTGCAATGACCCTTATTGCATAAGTAGCTGAACTCAAACATTTCAGCAGATCATCAATGTGTTTCTTCCAATTTAATCTCTCATCAATGGACACACCTAAAAATTTGGAATATTCTACCGTAGCTATATGCTTCTGATTAAGGTCTATATTTATTAATGGCGTCATACCATTCCCTGTACGGAACTGTATGTACTGTGTCTTATCAAAATTCAGTGAGAGTCCGTTTACAAGGAACCACTTAGTAATTTTCCGAAAGACAGTATTAACAATTTCATCAGTTAATTCTTGTTTGTCAGGTGTGATTACTATACTTGTATCATCAGCAAAGAGAACTAACTTTGCCTCTTCATGAATATAGAATGGCAAGTCATTAATATATAATAAGAACAACAAAGGACCCAAGACTGACCCTTGTGGAACCCCATTCTTGATAGTTCCCCAGTTTGAGGAATGTGCTGATCTTTGCATATTACGAGAACTACTTATTTCAACTTTCTGCACTCTTCCAGTTAGGTACGAATTAAACCATTTGTGCACTGTCCCACTCATGCCACAATACTTGAGCTTGTCTAGCAGAATTTCATGATTTACACAATCAAAAGCCTTTGAGAGATCACAAAAAATCCCAATGGGTGGTGTTCGGTTATTCAGATCATTCAAAATTTGACTGGTGAAAGCATATATGGCATTTTCTGTTGAAAAACCTTTCTGGAAACCAACCTGACATTTTGTTAGTACTTCATTTTTACAGATATGTGAAGCTACTCTTGAATACATTACTTTCTCAAAAATTTTGGATAAAGCTGTTAGAAGGGAGATTGGACGGTAATTGTTGACATCAGATCTATCCCCCTTTTTATGCAAAGGTGTAACAATAGCATATTTCAGTCTATCAGGGAAAATGCCCTGTTCCAGAGAGCTATTACACAGGTGGCAGAATTTTGAGAGCGGACGATCTGAACGTGTGTCCATCAGAAAGAGTAAATTTGTAATACTGGATATCATGAACTGACATATATTTGATGACTTTTGAACATTATTAAGGTAAGTACATTGTTTGTTCTCTATCAAAATCTTTCGTTTGCTAACTATGCCTATCAGTAGTTACTGCCTACAATAGTTAGAATCTTTTATTTAGCTGGCAGTATAGGTGCTCGCTGTATTGCAGTAGTTCGAGTAACGAAGATTTTTGTGAGGTAAGCGATTCATGAAAGGTATAGGTTATTGTTAGTCAGGGACATTCTTTTTTAGGGACTATTGAAAGTCAGATTGCGTTGCGCTAAAAATATTGTGTATCAGTTTATTGACGATTAGAATAAGTAAAGAGAGAAATGTCTGAGCACGTTCAGTTTTGCTCAGCTGTTTGAAAATCAAATAACGTAAGAGGTTTACCAGCACAGTAATTTATAAATTTTTCGAAGGGGACGTTACAACTTCTACCAATGTAGCGCATTTTAGTAGTCACTTATAGCGTTCAAAGCAACAGTCAGCTCAGAGATTGTGCTAGTGATTTAAGGATCTTCCAACACGCGGTTTCCTTTTTGTTGTGGTCATATTGAGAAGATCATTGAAAGTAAGTATACGAGGTGAGTCACGAAGAAAAGTAGATGCTTTAAGGAATGATAGCATTAGCGATTCTGAACAGAGAACGTCATATGAACGTATGCTCTTTTCTCAATGGTTTCCGAGGAAACTAATGAAAACAGCGGAGAGTAAGCCACATGCAGGTAATAGTAAATGAATCATTATGATCTAATGTTTTGTTTAATTCTATTTCCTCGCAAAAGATGTTCGAAAAGTCCACTGTCAAATACAACGCATTTTGCAGCTCTTGTAGGCAGGCAACTGCTGTGTTGCTGATCTGAGCTCATTTGTATGTTCCTGTACTTGACCACACACATGTAAAATACGAGCGAGAAGTTCCTCCTTTGTGTCCACTCTGCGCTTGTAAACCTCGCTCTTAAGCCAAATCCACAAACAGTAATCTGTGGAGTAAGATCGTGGGACCTCGATGGTCAAGAAATGACTCTGTGGCAACCGACCCAACACCAACGATACTTTTCAGTGAAGTCTGTTTCACTGGCCATAGGAATGTGTAAAAGCTCCGTCGTGCTGAAAGTACATATGACGACGTATTGCCAAAGGAATATTTTGTGACATCGTGTTGTCAAAGGAATATTCTCCAAGTATTCTGGTAACACTTTTTGATAGAAATCAAGATAACTACTCCATTGAAATAGTTATCTAAAACAATTGAACCGATGAGTTATTCATCAATAATACCACACTATACATCACCGAGAAAGTCAACATTACGTAGCCTAATGTCGCTTTGATTGTATTCGCATGGGAGTGATAGTGAAGAAGGACATGTGACTGACGCCAGTGATTTTCAATTAGCTGTATGTCGGATGCGGTTAAGAAAAGGACGTATGTTCATTTGAAGTCTTTTGCTCAAAGTCATCAATACTATCACCCCTCAAAGCATATAACTTTCCTCCTGACTCACCATGTATTATGTTATTGTAATGTAAATTTGAATTTTTACTACTGCTTTTGTGATTATTATAGAAATTAAACCACAGGGAGAGTATGTAGTGGTGATACAAAAGTTGTTAAATTTTAGGTCTATTTTTGCTTGTTATTTTCAACTATAATTTGTTTTAGGCGTTATTAGTTCATGGAAGTTTCAAGATGTGTGATTTTGTCTAGGAAAAATACCGATTTGCTTTCAAATATATCATATGAAGTAATGACTGATTGAAAACTGTTTGTCCTAATGGCTCCAAAGTGAAGACACCTATTAATACACTTATTGTTCACATTTTCACCATATCACTTTATATTCGTCGTTTATTACAACAATAAAGATTAATTTTATGAAACACATTTCATTTCTATTCTAAAGTGCAATTATCTTCTTAAAACAACTGATTGTTTACTTTTTGCCACACTCTTCTTCCGTTCGTGGCCTACTATGATAAGAAAGGTCAAGTATGTGAAAAATTTTCAAAATTATAATTTTTGTATATTGCTAGGACTCAAAGGGCTCTAAGTCCCACTTAAGACATGTGTTCTTCCTACCAGCTACATTTGAAATGAAATATGCCTATGACATTAATGGCCAGGAGATTCGCATTTGGGATGTTCGGACACCTGGTACAAGTTTTTTCTTTTTTTATTTGAGTTCACTTCAGAACTTGCGAGTTGATGATGATAGCACATGTATCCAGTCCCGATCGAAAAAAAGTCCCTCATCTAGTTGGGAGCTGAAACTGGAGCCTCATGATCGACAGTCCAGAACGCTAACCACGAGCTACTTCCTGACACCACATACATAGGCATCTATCCCTTCCATAGCACAAGGGTCTGTTGTCCAAGTCTTCATCTTCCACTTAACAAAAGCCGATGTCGATAACACTGACAACCTGTCTTCTTCACTGTCCTTTAGTGAATCACACCAGACTTCTGATACATTACCTCAATTTCCAAGAAGTCTTCCACGCATTCATCTAACTTTACCAGGAGCAGTTACAAATTCACCCGTGTTGCATAGCCCACTTCAAAGTAAACACAGTCATCATTTTTATACCTAATTCCCATTTTGTATCTATTTTATTACTGTAAATATTTTATGTAAATAAAACATGTACAATCAAGAGCGCCAGTGGGGCTGCTAACTCCACTCCCTGTGTTATTGATTACAAATTAATGTGCACTCAAGGGAAGCAAAACTCATACCTTTTTTACCAAATTGAAGGTAAATTTTAAGTAAACAAAATTCGATCCAGCATTTTTCTTTTGTTCTTTTTATTCACAATGATTTTCGAACTTTCATAGAGGCAACAAGAAACTGGGTCCTATCCCAGGTAACAATGAGTAACGAAAATGATGGTACACATATGCAGAGGGGGTAAAGGGGTTGCAATGGTTTGCAAATAAACTGTATTTAGACAAAACTATATCCCAAAATTATTTCTTAATGCAGACAATGCTGGCGGCGATGGTGATGTACTGGGTTCGTCGTGTGATGGAAGGCGACAGTATATCACCAGATTCTCCTTACCTGAGTCACTCTGGATGAATATGACGGCATTATTACTATAAGTGGCGTTATTTTTCACTGAGGACCGTGTTGCCACACAAACCTAATACGCACATCTCATACTTTGATGGCGTAGATGCACTCGTGAGCGTATCGACTGCACTCAATATTCATCGAGGGATTAATCTCTTAAGAGCACCACTTACGAGCGACAAATCGTAGCTATCTGCCGCCATCTTGTACATCTGTCCGGAGATGGCAGGTGTATGGGCGAATTGAAGGTCGCAGCGATCGATCGCTTATCACTAGTAATTCCCAAGTTATGTGGTGAATCGCATGTGACGTTTGGTAATACGACTGCCTCGCTGTGATTTTAACCATTATCCGTAGCTGTGTAGTTTTGTTTCGTTTCGCTGTGCCCACGTGAAGTATGGAGCTTATCATCATCAAATCGGCGATCGAGTACCTTGTAGATCATGCGCCGACCTCACAATGCTCCTTCATAGATGGCGATCTTGTGCACGTTGGATCCAGTTGTCACAGACTCCTAGCTGTCAAAGGTCTTTTTGTAACTCATCCTCCCACCGTTTCCTGGGTCTTCCTATTGGACTGGTACCATCAGGTCTTCCCTTAAGTACGGCTTTTGCCCGAGAGGTGTCTGGTCTCCTAGTAATGTGGCCTGCCAAACTTATTCTCCGCGTTTTCAGTTTTTGAACGATTTTCGGTTGCCTCATCAGCTCATACAATTCCTTTTATTTTTCTCCACGATCCTCGAGCTCCCTTCCTGGACAGGTCCAGAGATCTTTCTCATAATTTTTCTTTCGAAGATCGATAAGTTTTGAAAGGTGGCTACACTGAGCCACAGCGCCAGAGATTGCGCCAAAGAGTATTATTCAGCCGCCTCCACAGGCAGTGCTTGTCGAGAACTCGTAGTAGTCTGTGCTTGCTGAGATGTCGTAGTGAAAAGTTCTTGTTGAGAAGTCGTAGTGGAGAGTGCTTGTTCCATGTTTTATGCAGTTGTTTGATGGGCTAGTCAGCAGATGTTGTTCGAATGGAGATATTGTAATGATCAGAGTGCTTTTCGTCAATATACAGTATATGAAGGTAAAATATTCCCTGTTTTTTTCATTATTTCAGTGTCTTAAATAATGTGTCATTACAGGTTCAGTCAACAAAGCATCTGGCTCGTGTTCTTGTATTAGAGTGTAATTCTGGTTTCGTTACGCAATTATAGTATTTACATTTTTTTTAATTACTTCAGTATAAATGGTATTTAAAATTTCTTGTCTTGTTGAAGAAGAACCGTGCGAGATGTGTACGTTGAATCACACTTCCACACACAGAACAATTACACTTGTGTTTTGGTTTCGTAAGTTGTATAGTTGCTGGGAACTTAATTAATTAATTAATTGTGTTAACGAAAACTTTCTTGCATTCTTTGTTGTTATTCTATGCAGTCAGATTGCATACTAAAACTAGTCAGGGCCAACCGTTTACGAGACTTCGTAATCGGACATACAGCTACAAAAAATTAAAAAATTATTTGCATTTAATATTTATTTAATTAAGCCCCCATGCACGTGGCGACCGCTGCTTCGGATCGTCCCTTGGAATTCTTCTGATTGTAAAAATAGTAGACAGTAGTATTGTTGTAGTAATTTGTAGTTTAGTAATTATAGTCTATATTGCATGTGTAGATTTGGTAATTGGCATTCTTCTAGTGGTATTTCGGAATTTAATTTTGTTGTCTTGTATACGCATTTGACAATTTAGTGCAATTATTTCAATTGTTCGTTAATCGTGTTTGAGGGAAACATTTCGTGTGAATGGTAGTGTTGGAGATGAGGAGTCATTGTGTGTAATTTTCGTACAGTGACGAGTTTTGTATGTTTTGTAAATGATTACACGATCGATGAAAAAGGCGAAAATGATGAATATTGAGAATGACGATATTATTGACATGGCGAACTCGCCAACACAGGACAACAGTATGATGAATAATGGAATAGAAAATAATTTAATAAGTCCGGAACCATTTCAAAATTTTTCTCAATCAGAAAATTCACAGAATACGAGATTAACGATAGAAGATTCTGGAATAGTATCGAACACAGATAGCTTTACAGCTATGACGAAGGAAGCTGGTTTTGTGGGAAATGTTAGGGGCGAAAGGAATTTCGAACAAGTTAATATGGAGCAGTTGATGACTACAATATTAAATTTTCGATCTCAATTTAAAACAGAGATAAGAACAATTAAAACTGAGATAGGAACAATTAGAACTGAGATGGGAACAATGGCAACACGGTTAAGTTCACGAATAGGGACATGTTTCAAAAACATGAAAGATGAACCAAAGAAAGAAATTGGAGAAGAAGTACAACCGATTTTGAATGCTCACAATAATAGTTTAATTTCAACAGAAATTAGACAAGAGGAACAGGACAGAGAACAGGAAGAAAAAGATCGCGTGATAGTACAAAAATTTTCAGAGTTAAATTTACAACGTGCACACGATAAGGAGGAAATATTTGAGAGAATCGAGGAATCCGTACCAAATGACAGAATAAATAACTTAACGCAACAGTATGAACAGTTAACTACTAAATGTGACAATACCGAAACCCGAGTCGCGACACTTACGGCAGACGTGGATAAACAGAAAGAAATAATAGGTGACTCATCGGAAAGAGTTGAGGATATCTCAGATAAACTGATAAGTCTTAGTTTAAATGGGGACAGAGATTCGGATGATACAGCTCCATTACCATTTGCAGAAACCGAAGAGTACCAGAACATAAATAAGCATGTTGAAAATCAGAGAAAATTTAATGAACGCGTTAAAAGGGAATTTGAAGCATTACAAAAGCAAGTCAAACAAATTGAAGGCGAAATCGTAGGAAAAGACAGTAGAAGAAATTTAGAATCACAAATAGCAGAGGGGTTTGAAGAAAATAATTTGTTTCATTTACGGGATGCAACAAGAGAGCGCCAGGCGCGCGAACTTGACAATAATCGACATTCGGACTGGGACAGACGCGGTAGGTCTTTGTCGCCACGAGGCGAAAACTTTGACTATAAACACTTTTTGACTGTTTGGAAATTTAAGATCTTTCGCAATTCTAAGAACGACATACATCCATGTTCATGGTTAGATCAATTTATGTACGCACTTCCACCAAATTGGCCACTAAGTCACAAACTAGAAATTATGTGCAGCTATTAATGTCCTCAGGGGATTCACTACACTAAGTGAATATGTGCTGTAGCGTGCATAGAGCCCCGAGCTGTAGTGGTGCTATTTCCCTTTTAGTTTTCTGCACCGCTGCCTACTCTTTTACTATTCTTTGCATCTGTCAAAACAACTCTTCGACTATCAATCTATCTATAGAGTCGTTAAACAATAACCGGATATGACTATTTTACCCAAAAGTGATTTCGGAAATTACCGTTTGGACTTACTATATCTTCTGCAGCATTCTTTCGTAGTTTAAACGAAATTTTACCTGTTTATCTTCGTGACAATATTACTTCATATGTTGACGATATTCTTATTGCTAAACATTCTTGGAATGAGCACAACAAAATTTTGGATTCATTATTACGTATTTTTGCAAGAGTTGGCATTACAGTGAACTTGGAAAATTCTGAATTTGGTCGTTCTCAAGTGAAATTTCTCGGTCACATTATTTCTACAGAAGGTATTCTTCCTGATCCAGAGAAACTAGACGCTATTCGTAATTATGCTGTTCCTAACACAAAACATGATGTTCGTAGTTTCCTTGGTGTCTGTAATTTTCTTAGACGCATTGTTAGATTGGACAATTTGGCCACACCTCGTTTATGTGAACTATCTGGAAAGTTCTTTCTAAAACGAAAATCGGTCGACAACTCTTTTTGGTTAGTTTGTATTCCTGATGTGTGGGTTAATAAATTGATTTGGTACACACATTTCAGTTATGCACACTTTGCTCCCAGAAAATGCTTTCATAAATTACGAGGAAATTGCTACTTCAGTAATATGGAAAAACGTATTCGATTTGTTCTTGCCAAATGCAAATTATGTCAAAAGGCTAAGCCACCAACTATTTCTCACAGAGCACCGATGTTTTCTATCAATCCAGCGAAATTAAAGGACATGGCTGCAGTCGATTTGTTCGGTCCAGTGGTTAGTTCTACTAATGGTTTTGCGTACATTTTAGTAGCAGTGGAATTGACATCAAAATATGTGTGTTTTACACCTTTACGCAAAGCAACAGCTCGTTCAGTATCTAATGCTTTCATCAAACATTTTCTTAAAGAAGTGGGTCATGTTGATAAGGTTATATCAGATAATGGATCACAGTTTCGCTCTAAAATTTGGCTGCGTACTCTACGGCGTCGTAAGATTAAACCAATTTTCATTTCACTTTTTCACCCTCAATCTAACGCTTCAGAGAGATGAATGAAGGAAATCAATAAATTGTGTCGTCTTTATTGTCATCAGAAACACAGAACTTGGGATCAGTATCTTCATATTTTTCAAAACATTCTGAATGAACTCCCTAATGATTCAACTTCTTTACCGCCTATATTGATATTAAAAAATAAAGCACCGACAAATCGCATTTCTCAAATCGTTCCTTTTCCGCCTACACGGAAACTGCGGCATTCTGAAGTTGTGAACTTGGCTCTACGAAATATTGCATCTGCGGCTGCTAGAAGAGAGAAATCAGCTAAACATACTGGTCGTCTAAAAATCTTGTCAGTTGGTCAGAAGGTGTTAATTAAGTCTCACCGTTTGTCTCACAAAGGAAAAGGCTTGTGTCGCAAAATTTTTTCTGCTTTATAACGGTCCATATAGAGTTCGCAAAATTATTCATGATAACACTGTCGAAGTAGAAACTCTTAAATCTCGACGCTCTAAGGGAATACATCATATATCTAACGTTAAAATTTTTGTGGAATGACATACTTTTGAGAAACTAACAGTTACATGTAAACACACGGAGAATGCAAGGATACCGCGCCGTGTTACGGCGGCGGCATATACTCAAAGCAACAGTCAAGTCTGCGCGCCGCACAAGGCAGTCGTTGACCGCAAACAATTACTTCCTACGTCACGCGCCTACAGCTGATCGAACGCTCAGTGCGAATGCACTGACAGCCGTAAACAAATACACAGTCTAATTTCTCCGATTAATTTCAGTATAAAGCTATAGTGACTTGATAAATTATGTTATTAACGTTCAGTATTTTTCAGGATACGGTTCTATAAAATATTTAAGAACTTCAGGTAAATTCTGTGCGTGTCCGACGTTAAGACGGCTTGCTATCGAGAAAATTTCAGGAAGAATGTTATTTCGAAGAAGAAACTAATATACTAAAAAGGTAACTATTAATTGAGTTTATTTTTCAGGTAACATATTTCCACTTAGGCACGTACTTTAGACGTAATTTGCTGCTCGCGATTACGTGATTCAGACTTTGTGCTAAATTTCATGTTCTGTGAATTTGCTTGTGAAGCGACGTGCTTGCGTATGTTAACTGATTTTGACAATGATTGATGACTGAACAGGGTTGTTACTTGTGTATATTATGCATTGCTTGGCTGCACTGCTTTTTCACTGATGTCATATTTTTTTTATTATGTGCCTGCTGTGCTTATTTATTTAAATTATAATTGTCACCTTATTAATTGTGCTGATGTTGTTATGTATGTAGGTTACACTTTGTGATTTATCTGCTTTCGCCTTCACGTTTACTTATTAAGCTTACATATGAACATTTATTTGCTTATGCTGATATGATGCTAATGACCTGTTTATTATGTTAGATCACATATTTGCTGCCTTGCTTATGGATTGCACATTTACACATTTCTGTTTGGTTGTCATAACTACTCTTTAATTTGGTATATAGAAATGCTGATACCGTGTACAAACATAGAGTGTAGGTCACACTATTGTATTAATTATAGATTGTTCGCTTGGCAGAGCCTCGTTGTAAGAATTGTGCTGCATCCACTTGTTGACATTCTGTTCTCTACTGGTATATTTACTCGCTATTGCATGTTTTGCTTACGTTCAGAGCCTTACATTTTTAAGATAAGAAAATGAACTCCTATAATTCGACGAACGACCTTAGTACAAGAAACTTCATAGAAGTCACATGAGCTCAGGTTTTATGGAAGCTGTATAAATTTGTGCTAATAGGAAGGAAGCTAACGACATGACATACCGTTACTAGGTTTAGACCATTAACAATTATTACACTGCATTTTTCGTGAGCAATTGAAATAGCAAGTGACTCTTGACACAAAAAATACTCCTCATGTTTGCTTCTGCCATGATTCTTGTAGTGGTGTACACACTGTGAAATATTATGATCATTCACACTCCATAATCGTACTTAACTACTGAGAGTTATTCGAACTAAAGTCTGTTAGAGGTCATGTATGCATTTCTTTTATTCAATGATGGACAAGGTAACCAAAATGTATTTTATGATTCATAATGAGTAGAAGATATGGATCAGGTGGACTACACAGAGGTTGTGTGTGGACATTGCGTCTTCGGATTGTATGGGATGATGAACTGAAGTCCGCACTAGAATTTTATCTGTACTTGTTCGAGGAGACTGACTAGAGGAAAGAGTTGTTATGGAAGTGAAATGATATTGGTAATAAGGTTTATATGTATCGACGTATTGAAGAGGTATTATTGAGGTATTGAGATTGTGTGAAGTTGATGATTATTGGAGTTTTGGTGGACATGAGGTAAGGTAAATGATATTGATGATAAGGTTTATATGTATCGACGTAAGAGGTATTATTGAAGTATTAATATTATGTGATGCTAATGATTATTGGAGTTTTGGTGGATAAGAGGTAAAGTAAGTGAGGAGCATATTTTTTTGTTGGTTTTATGGAACAAGGAGGATGAAGATAGCAGACTAGAACACTAAAGTGGAAGGAAGATTGTCTACACACACTTTGTTAAATCAATAAGCAGTATATACTTTTTTTTTGGAGAGAGGAAGTAATTGCATATCTTGGCTCACTGACAGTTGTTCAGCAACCGTACATTTGATTTGGCTTGGCAAACATTGGTCTTGACATGATGACTATGACGTTGACTAACTATTATTGACTGTTATACATTGCTGCCACTACTACTTGATACACCTGATGAACATCAAATTTTGACAGAATTGCATTTACACAGTTAACACTATTGAATTACACAGTAGTTCTTAATGTGGATGCAAGATGAGTGAGTGTGTTTTGTGTGTTTTCCCTTCCTAATTCCAGATAAGTGGTACCGACTTATCTCCTAAATATTATTTTACTTGCTTGTTGTGGCTTGCCCTGACACCCATAAATATTATAGGTTTACTGATATTTGTGTATTTGTAATAGTTAATATGACAATTATCTGATATGATTTGTGTGTTTGTTATAATTTGTATGTTTAGTGTAAGAGTATTGAGAATAATTTTGTAAAAGCAATTGTGTGTGCATTCAAACTGTTGTTCACACCTGCACCTGTTCAACATTGATGTGTGACACTTAGAAATGATTAATTTCTGCTGATAAACTGGGTGATTACTGTAGGATAGTGAATATTATGGACTGTTACTTGCACTTTTTCTACATGATTGGTGCCACTAGGGCATGCTTAATTTCTGCTTATAAACTCTGATGAACAGTGTGATTAGTGATAGTGAATATTATGGACTGCTGTCTGGACCTGCTCAACATCGCTGGGTGCCACTTGTAACGCCGGAAATGCATATCCTCCTATTTCCATCTATTGTACTATTATATTTTTTCCTTGTTTTGTTACCTCAAGATATGACATTTCTGTCTCTTTATATATTGTAATTGTTTTACTGTTTGTATATATATATTTATGCACTTATGTCGATGTATAATTGGTTTGTTTCGTAAATATTATTTGTATTTTTACGCTGGGTCTTGCCTAGGGAAAACTGCTATCGAACGATTACATCGATGGGTCGTGTCAAGAATCAAAGTGTGTAGGATCTTTGGTAGTGTTAACTCTGCCGCGTGGAGCGCGGTCAGAGGGAGTCTGGCTGGAGTAGCGAGTGGAGGAGGTGTTGTGTGACGCTCCCGCGAGTTGCCGCGCTTTCTGGGTTCAGCAGCATGTAATTGCGCTCGACTTGCTATGATAGTTTCTGACATGGTGTCGCGGACGGGAAGCATTAGCTGGCGGACATCAAGAGCCCGTTTCGCCTGGTGACCGTGTCGAGAAGAAGGCGCGCCAGCATCCAGCTTCTGCAACAGCGATGGCCGACAATGAGGGACTGTCGCCACCTCCTCGATCGGCGACTTCAAACCTTCAATCAACCAACAAGGAAGACTGGAAGCACGTAAAGTTTTAGAACTGTATGGCAGACCTCAGCTTTTCAAACGTTTAAAATTGTTGCATCACAAAATTACAGCAACTTAGCATGAAACTTTGTTGCTCATTGTCCCAATTGCATTGCCAAGCAGGGTCCCTTCCTTTTCCGAAATGAGCCCGAGTGTCGTTGAAATTCAAACGCCAGCATCATTCGATTTCACTGCTTTAATTTCAAAGTTCAGTTTAAGTATTCATAGCTGGCTACAATATTTGGATTACGCAAGCACAAATTAAGAGTGCGAGTTTTGTTACCGTATTTTAGCTTACCTGTGACTGCAGCTCAGCTTGGTACGTACTAAATTCTACTATTGTTAATTGTTCAGAATCATTTAATTCAAGTTCAAAGCTAAATCTCTTATTTCTAAATTGCGTAGATTCAAGTAGCTTTTGAAATGATTGTTGAGGTAGTCCAAGACTAACTGTATTTTACTGAATTTCGATGTGCTTCAGAAAGAAAGCTCACTATTAACTTCAGTCACTAAATTAACTTTCAATTTTTCGGTTTTATTAATTCTTTTGCTAAATTAAGTCAGAGTGTAGCGAGATTTATTACTTCTGACAAACTTTCAGTTTTCACACTACACGTGTCAACCTACAGTTGCCACGCTTCTAGTGCTAATTATATGTGTAATAACCTTTCTTTTTCAGTTACTATAGTAATTGTCCTTAGGACTGGCGACCGTAATTTCTCCCAAATCTCAACTATCTAATTACCGCTAGTTAATTGTTAACGTAACGGCCGCACATTTACTTTCTTTATTAACTTTACCCCTTTTCAAAATTAATTTCCACCAGTTTCGTTTGCATTTTTCCTTTCATTTAGATGTAACCCTTTCCTCCCTCTTTACCGACAGATTAACTTCGGTGACGATTGCTTTTTCCCAAATTTCCATTAGGTACACGCGGTTTAATTTTTCACTGTCATTAAGGTCGATAAGTGAGGGAGAGGTTACACGTGGCGACCTGGTGACAGGACAATCTTCAGTTTTGAGGTTGTTCTGGACACGAATTTTGTATGGTGCAAATCTCGTAACAAAGTACTGGTTACGTACAGGCCGTTACGTCAGCGAGAATAAGTAGTGGGAGTAATCCTAATTATATTTGAGATTTGGCTTTTATATTGAAAATTATTAAAATGAGTGAATGCAACAATTGCCAAAATTTTGTAGACTTGGATATGGAACAATCGGTCGAACAGTGGGAAACACACACCGCGGTACCCATTGTTCAGGGGCAGGCGGCTAACATGAAAGACGCGACCGCCGAAATGCAACAAAGAGCAGAAATGGAATTACAAACTTTAGAAAATGTTTCGGAATCGGAAGTGAAAATCAAATCCGAATCCCTTGATGACGAATACGGGGGGACAATTAAAGAGGAAGCCGCTACGGAAGTAAAACCGGTAGTTTCCGGGAATTTAACTGATTTATTGAATGTTTTGATGAACGAAATCAAGAGTCAATCGGCCAAGCAAGAAGAGCAGGCTGCCAAGCAAGAAGCTCAGGCTGCCAAACAAGAAGCTCAGGCTGCCAAGCAAGAAGCTCGGGCTGCCAAGCAAGAACCTCAGTCTGAAAAATTTGAACGGATGCTAGACAATCAGAACAAAACTATTAACGTTGTTATCAACAATGTTGGAGTTGTTAACACAAAAGTTGATAAAATCAAAGCAGATATTGTTGTAATTAATACCGAAATCGTTAATCTTAAACAGGAAATGATAGGCATTCAGGCGGAAGTTGCGAGCATAAATACGCATTTTAATTCCGAAATTAGCAGAATCGAGAAAAGTGTTGGAGAATCAGTTGCTCCGATCATCGAGAATAAGGTGACGGAACAAATTCAATTAGTGAAAAAAGAGGATCAAAAGAAGGTGGAAACTTTAAAGGTAGATACCAAAGTGACGAAGCAGGCTAATACCTGCGAAGAGAAAAAGAGGGAAGTGGAAACGCTTGCGACAACCACTTGCCAAGTAATTACGAGAGTGTCGGAATTAGAAAAGAAACTTGACGAAAAACAGAGCTATGTGCCAATCTATGCACATAGTTCGGAATTGTTGACGAAAGAGGAGCGGTTCGACCCCTTGAAGAAAGGTGGTATACACGCGACGGATTTCATTAAGAATTGTGAAAGAGTTTTACCCGGATCATGGACTAATGAGAGAAAAATTAATGCGATTATTGATGTGTTGGCTGGTGATGCCAAGCGTTGGGGCTTAAACCTCAACATTACGAACCTGACTTTTGACGAATTTAAAAATTTGTTTCTGGCTGAATACTGGTCAGAGCAAAAACAGCAAGGTGTCTGGCGCGAATTTGTCGTATCGAGGCCTTTCGATGCGAATTCGCGCGGTTCGATGAAGGAGTTTTGTGAGGGCTGGATCCTCAAGTTGTAATATTTGCGTGATCGCCGCACGGAATCCGAAATAGTCTGGGAACTCTACAAAAAGCTTCCAGATGATACAAAACGCTACGTAGGAAGCAATTACAGGACAATAAATGATTTCCTGGAAAGAGTGGAGGACGAGGACAATTGGCGCAATAATCGCGACAGTGGTAGAGGCCGTGGTAACAACAACGGGTACCACAGCAACCACAACAACGATAACCATGGGAATAATGCATACCGCAACTTTGGCTGCAATAACAATAGTGGTTCGGACCGTAATAACAATCGGTACAATGCAAATAATAACAGGAATGACGGAAACCAGTATCATACTAACGTGATACGGGCTTCACAGGATAGTAATAACGCCAGAGGGTGCGATAAGCCGCCTCAGCAGCATTCTGGGAGCAGATCTGTTGGGACGAGACAGGGAAACCATTAGCCGCGCCGGTGAGGGGCCGACCGGACGTGGAGAAATTTTGGCTGCCCAATAACAGTAGAAAACCGAGGTCTCGTCGTTATGAAAATTCCGTATGGAATCATCAACGGCGGGAGAGTGTGCCAGTATTAGGAGAAAGGAGTGCACCCACGAGTAGTAGATCAGCTGTAGACACGGCAGTAGAAAATACATTCACTGTCAGTGAGAACAATGTAAGTAGTGTTCCGGAAATAGATTATAAAGTGGCAGCTGTAACACCAAGAGCAGAACTGGAAATTGAGTTTAAGAATGATTCGCAAGTGTTGAGAGAAGATCAGATGTCGGATAAAACGTCCGTCATCGAGCGAGGGGATGCAGAGAGGGATGAGGTCTGGTTAAGGCAGTTCGGTCGCTTATACGACGAATTAAGAGATTAAAGGGGCCTGTATGGGAGAAGTGTTTATGGGGAGCGCGTGCAGGATTTGCCGCGTCTCGTCCCGCAGGAAGATAGTGTTTGTGAAATGATAGAAAGTTCTGGCCCTAACCGGCAGACTTTACTGGAAATAGTTGATGTTAATGGGGAGCACGAGCAAGATTCGTCGTGTCTCGTCCCACAAGAGTTGGATGTTGAAGTAGTAACGGAAAGTTCTGGCCCTAACCGGCAGACCTTACCGAAAGTCGTAGTGGTAGAAGTAGCCGACCCATCCGACGCAAACCTCCAGTTTAAACATTGCGAGAGTATTAAGGAGAAAGATTACGAAAATTTTAGTGATAGCCGGACACAATTGGTAGAAAAGTACATAGATTACAGCGTGTATGAGGTTAGAGCTGACATTATACGGTCAGACGATAGCAGTGTGGGTTGCGCAGATCTAGAGGAAGTAATTGCAGATACTACTGGGCATATTTCTCCAGGTAGATTAGCAGATGAGATCAATCTGACTAAAGAGGAATCAACGAAGGTGACAATTAGTGAATTGATAGCAAAGCAACACTCACTAGTTGACGAGTTACAGGAAAAGGTTTCGGTATTGGAGGCGAAGCTACAGACTAAGCCTCAGGACAGACGTGTTGAAATTAAAACTGTATGTGAACAGAGGCTGAAAAAGCCGCCAGATAAGCCGAATTTAGGATCAAAGCCGGATGGTTTTTTCTGGAATGACCTGGATATAGACGAGGATTTACTGTGGGAAAATAATGAAACAGTCGAGGACAAGTGTAGACAGATAGTAGTGTCTGTTAATATGCACGACCTACAACTAAACGTGTTGATTGACACCGATGCAGAATTGAGTGCTGTATCTGGGAAAATATTTGAGTTACTGAAAGACAGACCCGGCATCGTAGTTATGCCAGTAACAGGAGTGAAAATTATCGGTGCTACTGGGAAGGCCAGTAAACCGGTCACAAAACAGATTTTTGTCAACTTCGAGATATGTGGGGCACGATTTGAGCAAGAGTTTGTCGTCGTGCCAGACTTAACTATGGAAGTAATTATCGGGTTAGATTGGCTATTAAAGTACCGTGCAGTGATTAATTGCGAAAGCAAAACTTTGACATGTACGTCACAAGATAAAACAATAGTAGTTAGTTTTGACGAGGCAGGATACGGTGTGCATAGGCAATACCAGCCTATACACATTGTTAACTGGCCGGATGGTATTGATGTAGGTATGAATTTGAACTGCCATAAAGTGAGGAATCTCGGCATTGACAAAAGTGTAGAAAGTTTAGTGGAAGAGATAATCAAATTCCCTCCACGGATTAACATTAGTATTGGTGTGAAAAAAGATCGTTTGCGAGAAGTAATGAAGTTAAAAGCCGATGCTCGCATACGTCGTCATGACGCTAAAGCGCGTTTTGCTAAGTTTGCAATCGGAGACTTAGTACTTGTAAAAGCTCATGAGAAATCGAGCGAGATAGACCATGAAATCTCTAAATTCAAGTTTGTTTATAATGGACCATATAAAGTCATTGGTATACCTCACACAAATGCTTATTGTTTAGATTATCCAAGCTCTGGAAAACTATTAGGTATACGGAACATTGTAGACTTGAAATTGTACCAACCTAGGATCGATTAATACCACACAATGGGTAATTTATACAGTATGTAAAATAGAGTGTAAGATTTAACGATTTGCTAGATTGCCATGCTTTTGACTGACCAAGGTCATTAAAGAAGTTGTAATTAATAAGTAATTAATTTTGATTAATCAATTTAATTTTAATCAATTTAATCATGATCTAATCAACTGAAAAATCCAAGCTGCTAGTTTAAGTTTTCAGCTGAGTCACAGTAGATTAAGGAATGTAAATATGATTTTGTAAATAGCTGTAAGATTTCATAAATATGTGATTTACTAGTCATTGCCGATGTACTTAGACGCTGTTTTAAGTTTCAGGCTAGTACATGCGTGTGATGATGGACAGTGTTGAGTTATCCACTGTGATAGTGTTTATGGACTCCTTGAGATTACTCGGGAGTGAGGTTTTCCGGAAGAATTCAGTGAAACGGACGTTCTGGAAACGCAGTCACAAGGGCGAGTGAGATCAAGCGTGCCGCACACGCGGGCGCAACAATACTGGCGAGGCGAGCCGCTGTCGGCTCTTGTGCCGCTGTTGGCTCTTGTGCCGCTGTCGGCATTCTTTGTACTTGCGAGTACGGAAGGCGGAATTGTTTTTCTTCCTGGACAGCTGAAAGAATTCTGCTGTTAATATTTATGTTTTTGTCGATCTGCTGTACATTATTTTCTTGTTAAGCGTTAAATAGATTCTCGTGACGAGAATATTAATTATGAAAAGGTTATATAAAATGTGTAGTCTATTTAATTATTTATTTGCGTATTTTGATCTACCTGTTTTTATGACCATGCACTCTAATTAATTTTGCAAATAGTATTCAGTTTCTCATAGTGTTACAAATTTTAATGATTTTGGAATAGCTAAACCATTTTCTATATATTCTATGAATTTTAATATGTTGTCAACCTGTTTTATTTGGTGCAAGATGACAGAGTGGAATAAGATTAGGAGTGTCTCCACTCAATTATTACGGTCTAAAAATTGATTTATGGTTAATTAGACGAATGCTAAATTTTGTTGATGTTTTGAGCATATGCATTTCCGCTGTTTCTTTTTTGGGACATTTTCTGAGTCTGTTTACGTTACACGAACATCCTCAGACAATGTGGGGCACGTGTAACGCCGGAAATGCATATCCTCCTATTTCCATCTATTCTACTATTATTTTTTTCCTTGTTTTGTTACCTCAAGATATGACATTTCTGTCTCTTTATATATTGTAATTGTTTTACTGTTTGTATATATATATTTATGCGCTTATGTCGATGTATAATTGGTTTGTTTCGTAAATATTATTTGTATTTTTACGCTGGGTCTTGCCTAGGGAAAACTGCTATCGAACGATTACATCGATGGGTCGTGTCAAGAATCAAAGTGTGTAGGATCTTTGGTAGTGTTAACTCTGCCGCGTGGAGCGCGGTCAGAGGGAGTCTGGCTGGAGTAGCGAGTGGAGGAGGTGTTGTGTGACGCTCCCGCGAGTTGCCGCACTTTCCGGGTTCAGCAGCATGTAATTGCGCTCGACTTGCGATGATAGTTTCTGACATGGTGTCGCGGACGGGAAGCATTAGCTGGCGGACATCAAGAGCCCGTTTCGCCTGGTGACCGTGTCGAGAAGAAGG
Source organism: Schistocerca serialis cubense (assembly GCF_023864345.2). Classification (NCBI taxonomy): domain Eukaryota; kingdom Metazoa; phylum Arthropoda; class Insecta; order Orthoptera; family Acrididae; genus Schistocerca; species Schistocerca serialis. The sequence goes on along the minus strand of NC_064641.1, from coordinate 385,229,631 downwards.
CGCGCCAGCATCCAGCTTCTGCAACAGCGATGGCCGACAATGAGGGACTGTCGCCACCTCCTCGATCGGCGACTTCAAACCTTCAATCAACCAACAAGGAAGACTGGAAGCACGTAAAGTTTTAGAACTGTATGGCAGACCTCAGCTTTCAAACGTTTAAAATTGTTGCATCACAAAATTACAGCAACTTAGCATGAACCTTTCTTGCTCATTGTCCCAATTGCATTGCCAAGCAGAGTCCCTTCCTTTTCCGAAATGAGCCCGAGTGTCGTTGAAATTCAAACGCCAGCATCATTCGATTTCACTGCTTTAATTTCAAAGTTCAGTTTAAGTATTCATAGCTGGCTACAATATTTGGATTACGCAAGCACAAATTAAGAGTGCGAGTTTTGTTACCGTATTTTAGCTTACCTGTGACTGCAGCTCAGCTTGGTACGTACCAAATTTTACTATTGTTAATTGTTCAGAATCATTTAATTCAAGTTCAAAGCTAAATCTCTTATTTCTAAATTGCGTAGATTCAAGTAGCTTTTGAAATGATTGTTGTGGTAGTCCAAGACTAACCGTATTTTACTGAATTTCGATGTGCTTCAGAAAGAAAGCTCACTATTAACTTCAGTCACTAAATTAACTTTCGATTTTCCGGTTTTATTAATTCTTTTGCTAAATTAAGTCAGAGTGTAGCGAGATTTATTACTTCTGACAAACTTTCAGTTTTCACACTGCACGTGTCAACCTTCAGTTGCCACGCTTCTAGTGCTAATTATATGTGTAATAACCTTTCTTTTTCAGTTACTATAGTAATTGTCCTTAGGACTGGCGACCGTAATTTCTCCCAAATCTCAAATATCTAATTACCGCTAGTTAATTGTTAACGTAACGGCCGCACATTTACTTTCTTTATTAACATTACCCCTTTTCAAAATCAATTTCCACCAGTTTCGTTTGCATTTTTCCTTTCATTTAGATGTAACCCTTTCCTCCCTCTTTACCGACAGATTAACTTCGGTGACGATTGCTTTTTCCCAAATTTCTATCAGGTACACACGGTTTAATTTTTCACTGTCATTAAGGTCGATAAGTGAGGGGGAGGTTACACACTAATGGAACTGCTTCTACTGAAATGATGTCACTAGTTGGTGTCTGCACCTGCTCAATATTGCTGGGTGCCACTGATGAACTGCTTCTACTGAAATAATGTCACTTGTTGGTGTCTGCACCTGTTCAACGTTGCTGGGTGCCACTAATGGAACTGCTTCTACTGAAATGATGTCACTTGTTGGTGTCTGCACCTGCTCAACATTGCTGGGTGCCACTGATGAACTGCTTCTACTGAAATAATGTCACTTGTTGGTGTCTGCACCTGTTGAACATTGCTGGGTGCCACTAATGGAACTGCTTCTATTGAAATAATGTCACTTGTTGGTGTCTGCACCTGCTCAACATTACTGGGTGCGACTGATGGAACTGATTCTACTGAAATAATATCACTTGTTGCTGTTTGCACCTGCTCAACATTGCTGGGTGCCACTGACGGACTGCATCTACTGAGATAATGTCACTTGTTGGTGTCTGCACCTGTTCAACAATGCTGGGTGCCACTGATGGACTGCTTCTACTGAAAAGATGTCACCTGTTGGTGTCTGTACTTGCTCAACATTGCTGAATGCCACTAATGGAACTGCTTCTGCTGAATGAAGTCACTTGTTGGAGTCTGCACCTGTTGACCATTGCTGGGTGCTACTGCTGGAACTAATCATTGAAAGCATTTTATGTGAACATTTGTATAAACTGATTTTTTGTGTATTGTGTGAACTATTATGTAAAGTCACATGTATGAAAGAAGTTGTATTGCTTACTGTATTTCATATATTAGATTATTGAAAGGTCAGTGCAAAGCCAAAATTTTATCTAATTATGTGATATTTACGTATTAATATTATCTTTTATTTTTGTCTGTATTTTTGTGGACGAATTTGTTGGTATTTTCACCACCAATGCTGGCAAAAATACCGTCAAATTCTGGCCCGTGGAGGAAGGGCATATGAAAGGTGGCTGCACTGAGCCACAGCGCCAGAGATTGTGCCAAAGAGTATTATTCAGCCGCCTCCACAGGCAGCGCTTGTCGAGAACTCGTAGTAGTCTGTGCTTGCTGAGATGTCGTAGTGAAAAGTTCTTGTTGAGAAGTCGTAGTGGAGAGTGCTTGTTCCATGTTTTATGCAATTGTTTGATGGGCTAGTCAGCAGATGTTGTTCGAATGGAGATATTGTAATGATCAGAGTGCTTTTCGTCAATATATATGAAGGTAAAATATTCCCTGTTTTTTTCATTATTTCAGTGTCTTAAATAATGCGTCATTACAGGTTCAGTCAACAAAGCATCTGGCTCGTGTTCTTGTATTAGAGTGTAATTCTGGTTTCGTTACGCAGTTATAGTATTTATATTTTTTTAATTACTTCAGTATAAATGGTATTTAAAATTTCTTGTCTTGTTGAAGAAGAACCGTGCGAGATGTGTACGTTGAATCACACTTCCACACAAAGAACAATTACACTTGTGTTTTGGTTTCGTAAGTTGTATAGTTGCTGGGGACTTAATTAATTAATTAATTGTGTTAATTAAAACTTTCTTTCATTCCTTGTTGTTATTCTATGCAGTCAGATTGCGTACTAAAACTAGTCAGGGTCAACCGTTTACGAGACTTCGTAATCGGACATACAGCTACTAAAAATTTAAAAAGTATTTTCATTTTATATAATTAAGCCCCCATGCAGTTTTCTTCATCCTTCTTTGTTGTGCTTAGGGTTTCTGTCCCATACAACAATACTGGCACTATCACAGCTGGCGCCTTGTCACGGTCCACGCAGCTCCCCCCGTTGGAGGTTCGAGTCCTCCCTCGGGCATGGGCGTGTGTGTGTGTTGTCCTTAGTGTAAGTTAGTTTAAGTTAGAGTAAGTAGTGCGTAAGCTTAGGGACCGATGACCTCAGCAGTTTGGTCCCATAAGACCTTACGACAAATTACCAAAACTATCACAGCATTGTATGCTTTATGTTTGGTCTCATTTACAGCTTCCTGGATGACATTATCTGCTTTAGACTGAAATAAGGTTTATACTCGTCCACAATACGTTGGTTTATTTCCTCTTTTAAATTATTTTGCCTGCTGCACCATGTACCAAGGTATTCAAAATTTTCCGCTATAGTAAATTTCCATATCCCTATCTGTAATGGGATGTCATTAGGGGCTTCTCTTGATACCTCCATTACCCCAGTCTTTTCCGTATTAATCCGTAACCCGATCTTATCTGCATTTTGCGCTAAGTCCTCTACAGTTTCTACCATCTCTACCTCTGATTCCGATAGATCTGCGATTTCGTCTGCATAACCCAATAAATCTGTCCTACCATTTAGCGTCACCCCTTTGTTTTTCCTCTTCGTTTCTCGGATTGCTTTCTCTAGTACGAGATTAAATAACAGTGGTGAAATAACATCACTTTGTCTCACACCCGTTCTGATATGGAATTCCTCGGACAGGTGGCCTTGGTATTTGACTTTGGCTGTTGTCTCCGCTGTGCACACCTTGACCATATTTTTTAACATTATTGGTATACCAAGCTCTCTCAGGATGTTGCGCTTACTTAATCTGTGGATATTGTCATAATCCTTTGAGAAGTCCATGAACGTCATCAGAAACTGATGATTGAATTCCCAGCACTTTTCCCAGATTTGCCTCATGGTGAAAATTTAATCGATGGTTGATCGTCCTTCCTCGAAGCCTGCTTGGTACTCTCCTACAATATCTTTTGCAAATGGCTTACGTTTTTCAAGTATTATTGAATATAAAACTTTATAAGGTGCACTTAGGAGAGAAATGCCTCTGTAGTTGTTACAGTTACTATTATTGTTCTTTTTATGCAGTGGGGTAATGACGGCTGATTTCCAATCTTCTGGGGTTTCCTGTTCTCCCATAGTTATTTTATGAGATTGTATAGCTCTTCCTAAAGTGTTTCTCCTCCTGCCTTCAACATCTCTGCCGTTATCCTATTCTCTCCTGGTGCCTTATTATTCTATAGTTTCCTCGTTGCTCCTTCTACATCTTGTTGAGTCACTTGAATGTTTGCGGCTTCTCCTTCACCCCATGTATTATTCTCATGTGGAAAGACATTCTCTGGGTCTTCAGTATTTAACAGCCCTTCAAAATATTATCTCCACCTATTCAGAATTCTTTTCTTGTCTGTTGGCAAATTTCCAAACTTTTCATTACTAACTAAAGCTTCGTTTCTGTCACCGCTTCTCACATGTTTCAACATCTGAAACATTTTCCTGCTGTCTGATATTGTATTTACTTTTAGAATTCATTATTCATATTGTTCATGAACTTTATTTTTTCTGTTCTCAGAATCCTATTTGTTTCTCTTCTTACAGTCTTGAGTGCTTCCTGCTGTACCGCTCATTGTCTGTCCAGCATGTGCACAGCCCTTGCTCGCTTCCTGGCCTTCACAGCTTGTTCACATGTCTCACTGAACCATTTCTTCTTCGTTGTTAGCTTTTTCTCTCCTAGAATTTCTTCAGGTACTTCAGTTACAGAGTCCGCAGCTCGTGGTTTCGCAGTAGAGTTCTCGCTTCCCGAGCACAGGGTCCTGGGTTCGATTCCCGGGGGTCAGAGATTTTCACCTGCCTCGAGATGACTGGGTGTTATTGTGTCGTCCTCATCATCATCATTCATCCCCATTACTGATTTCCGGAGATGTCGGCACAGGACTCAACGAAACAGCTGAAGGGATTTGACCGAGATGCCAAAAAGAACAGGTGGGATGACACAATGTGTTTGGCCACCAGCGGTTCGAGAACATCGAAAGGAAGATCCATAGGCGGGATCAACACCAGGCCTTTCTGAACCACTAACACCTTTAATGATTGGTAATAAGTCATTTTTACCCTCCAGTGTTGTAGATAAGGGCATCACTGTTCTTCCGTAATAGTGATGGCTTATTTGTGACGAATTTCATTATCTAATATATGTTTTGCGATGCGTCAGATAAATGCCTAGCTCCTTGAAGAGGTAGATACATGATGTCTGTGGGTGAACACCACGTATTATTCTTGCTGCTCCCATCTGTGCATCAGAACCTTCTTTGTAAGTGTCGAGTCACCCCAGCAAATTATTCCACAAGACAGTATTGAATGGAAATATGAAAACGTGTCTGGAGGTTAATTCGTTTGTTTCCAGTATTTGCAAGCATAAGAAGAGCAACAGTAACTGAACTTATTGTTTAAGAACCTGAGTAACATGCTTCTTCGAGTTCAAGTTTTCACCAAGATGTACACCCAAAAATTTGTAGCCTTTTACCTTATTTGCTGATTCCTGCTCGTGTGCTACATCAATTGTTGCAATTACTCTACTTGTTACAACAATTGTTCTAATTGCTCTACTTGTTAATAGAACTGAATACAGTGTCTTTTTTCAAATTTTTTCTGAGAACTACTTAGCAGTTCTTGGACAACATTTATAATTTATTTTGTTCTCTTCTCTCTAATGGGATTTATTATAACACTATTATCGTCTGCAAAAAGCGCCAGCTCTGTTTGTTGATGTTAAGTGGAAGGTCGTTTACGTGTAGAAGAATTGGAGTGGACCCAAAGATGAACACTATGGAACTCCCTTTGTGATTCCTTCCCAGGCTGAAAAATTTTCTACCATTCCAGCATTGTTTGAATTAGTCAACAAAACAATAATTCATAAGCATGATCTTGTAGGTTCTGATCAGTACAAAAAGTAGTTGTTCCATTGTTGGAAGTTATTGCAACAAGCACATGGGCGGATCTTTGCCATTGAAGTCATTGTTATGCTGTCATCAATGAAACGACTCAAAGTCAAGAAGCTCAGTTACATTGTGAATCTTTTGTCGATTTCAAAAAGTTTCTTACATGCATAAAATAAATCTACATGCCGGCGTTAATGACAAGCATTGTCGGCGATCAAGGAGAACTTCGAATCACTAACTGTCACAAGCAGTCCATAACTCATCACTCTGTAGTAGTGTAAGAAAAGCTAAACCTGTCAAGGAAGGGCAGCTTAGTGCTATCGATAAAGAACCATTCTCCGATAATACTGCTGGCACTGTAGGGGAGGAAGCTGCCATCACATTAGCCAATAATGTCTGTCCTTACCGAGAAACAACGTCAGCGAGTAATAGCCGTTCTGTGTCAGTTTTAGGATGTTTTCAGATATGGAGTGGAGAAAAGACAAACAAAGCGACTCACGATAAAACATCGTATCAACACTGGGGATCATCCATCAATTAGCCAACGCTCACATAGTGGGTTCACGGCTGAACGACGGATAATCCGGGAGAAAGTGGAGAATATACTGCAATATGACATCATGGAATCTTCAGAGGATCATTGGTCTCCTACAGTAGTTCTTGTGAACAAGAATGATGGCGTTTCTGTGTCGACTGCCGATAACAAAAGCACGACGAAAAATATTTATTCATTGCCAGGCTTTGATGACACCCAAGTCTACTTGAAAGGAGCAAAAGTATTTCTCAAGAACGCACAAGCCGACATACTAACAAATCGAGGTTGACGGGGCTGACTGGGAAAGATTGCTTTCAGTAGTCCTGGTGACCTCTATGAGTTAAAATTATGCTGTAACACCTTAAATGGACGACATGTCTTTGCTATCTGGATGACACTATCGTTTTTTCGAAGACATTTTCTGAAAATCTAAGTCGCCTAACAACCGTGTTGAAATGTGTTCAGACTGCAAGCCTCCATCTGCATCTGAAAAAGTGCTTCTTCACATCCCAAAAAGTAAAAATCTTGGAGCAGTGTAGCATTAGGTGTATGTAGGGGAGCTAATCGGTCGCCTAGAGTTAAGGTGAGTTTGTTCGTGAACTAAAAATCTCAGCCAAATAATAAAGCACGTCTGAATACATCTGCTATTTCACAAAAATTAGGTTTATCCAATTACATAACGATATTATCAATATCTTTAAAATTACAGAAATTGATGTTTTATATTGACTACACATTTTTATAATGAATCTCTGAATAAACGCTTTAAAGATTTCAACAAACAATATTTCAGATGATAGCATTCCACTATAGCTATCATCCATCTGTATCTATTTCATTTCTTGATTTATTCCGTTTCTACGTTTTTTTCATTATGCAAATGTCTGTCAGAACATTATATTCTCCACATTAACACAGCAACTGAATACAACATGAATACCTCATATCTTGTTATACTTGTGTACTTAATGAGTATGTTACTATTTTTACCATATATTTATTTAACCGTTGATTACAATTGTTAATACAAAATCTTGGTAATTTAAAAAGTGATCATTCGAATGTGGCAGCTACCACTACCTTTGAAAACAGGGTCAAAAGACACTTCTATCAAGCAGACCCAATTAATTGTTTAAACAACTCCTAACGACTGTCTGTTGTCATTTAACGTGAGTGCAGTTCGCATGAACATTGGTCTATTTATTTATGAACAAACTTTTATTTGTATTTATTGTGTATGATTCATAGTGCCTGAATGTTGCGAGCTAAAATCCCAAAGATGTTCGGGCTCACATGCGGTTCCTCTTCGTCGAAATGCCTTGGCTCAAAATCATCTAGGGGTTGAACCGCACGTGTCGCATTACACGCCCTAAATTAGACACTTGTGACTCTTTGATTAAATTGTCTGGCTGATGGGAAGTTTACAAAATACAAAGTTAATATAACATAAAATAACAGTAATAGTAATATTGGGAACTAAATTAACGACCCATAAATGATGTACGGCACACAGTTGCGATTTGGTTAGAATAATGTTTATTCAGAAAGCAAACTAATAGCGAAAGTGGTCGTATTTAGAATTACTTTCACACTCGAGCGCATATCCATTTGACACAGTCCGAACATTCACAATCTCTTCGCGAATTACAACTTCGATACTCCACCTCGTTAACTATGAGAAAAGTTAAGAGTTCACACCAGGCGCGCGGCTGCTCACCGCTCAGAGACCAAGTCAAGCGATACCACGCGAGGCGAAATTTTCTAAGTCGTTTCACTCCCTAGCTGCATATAGACCGACTGTCCGCTTACGCTTCTCAATTCGAACTGTTCCCTTTGGTGTCTAGAGCAGAACTGTCCTCTGCCCGTCTCCGGCCGTGTTTTCGCGCGCGCCGAACATCGTCGCCCAACTGACTAGAGCAGTTCCCTTTCCTGAAGCCGTCCATCTGATTGGCTACAGCTTATTCTACATTATTTTACATTTTAACATTTTTAAATAATCAAAGATTGACCACTTTCACGTTCTAAATAGAGTAACACTAGTATCCATTACATAATAAATGTTAAATTCTTTTACATAAAACAAATACAATTTCCTTCTTAGCTTTGAATGCCACGGCCAGTAGCCTTGCACCAATGTGCTTTCTGATAAATAAACGAAGAACAAAAGTAACTATTATGCACTAATCTTTACAACAAATATTCTATTACCTAATGATTCAATAAGGTGTCATGTTGTCATAGTTCAATGTGTTTTGTCAATGTGTTTTGTGTGGAGGAAATGATGATCTGGTGCTCAACTGTAAATGCTGATAATTTAAATTTACTATATCTTCTAAACAAATAAAGTTACAGATTTGATATTTACAACGTTTGTCATTTTAATGATGCGCTTATATATGAAATGTCGACCGTTAAGATCGACCAAAGCGTTCAGATTTTAGCATTCAGGTCTTCGTTACAAAACTTGTTAATTTCACTTTAACAGTAAATCCTAAACTATTATAGATATCATCAATATTCAAGTTTTACTGGGTTCACCATGAAAATTTATGGAGGGTGGCAGATTAAAATTACTGTGGCTTCATTTCCTGCACTACTACAGAACTAAATAGTTTTCAAAATGTTTCCCTTTAGAGCCGATCTTAGGTCCGCCATATTTAACACTGCTACATCTAATCGGCCACAAACGGATTCCACCGGGTTTCCCTATGACGTAGGTTCTCCTCTGTCTCAGTCGCACACTACAGTGCATAAACCTCAATAGACAATAGACGCCTGTGAGTTTCCCCATCTCGTGGTGAACAAGCATCCTTTTCGGCAACGCGGTCCTGGACGACAGGGTTCGTTTCACAATTCCTGTAGACTGACTCTTTCGGTCATATATTTTAATGACAGCTCAATGCTCGTTAACTCACAATGTTTATTTCCCCATCTCGTGGTGAACAAGTATCCTTTGTGGCACGCGGTCCTGGACGACAGGGTTCGTTTCACAATTCCTGTAGACTGACTCTTTCGGCCATATATTTTAATGACAGCTCAATGCTCGTTAACTCACAATGTTTATAACATTTATTTATTTAAATATTGTTGTAAATTATTAGTTTAGTCCAGGAAGTGGTCAAGATGAGTCAAATTATTTCTTTTGAACTCAAGAACTTTGTGTTTTTGGTGGGAATGGCCTTTGGCCAACGCAAAAGCAGGCAGTGACGGAACACTATTGGAGTCGAGACAAACTTATTTTCGAGTGTGCGCTCAAGGGAGCAGTGCTAGACACTTTTCTTTCAGATCTTGAAGAAGACACTTTTAGGTTGGTTTTTGTAGACGGAAGCTCTGCCGCTGATATAGTGTGTTTATTCGATGGTGTGGATGATTGATTCTGGGTAGTGAATGGCTGCTACGATACTCTAACTTTTTCCGATTGCGTTATGGAACTGAGAATAGACAGCGTAAAAGTTTCTACTCGTTATCTCATGTGTATTAATTTATATATCATCATGTTGAATTCTGAACTTAACACTATGTGTACAGTGATCACGAAATGGACTTAGTTTTCGCGCACCTTGGTGGACTGTTCTCCTTAGGATTCTGCTACCATTCTTGTAACACTCTCAATACATCTTGACTGCATTTGACAATGTTGCTTCCTGTTTGTATTGTAATATGATATGGTAGGACGACTTTCTGTTCAACTGAGATATATTCTCATGAATAAACATCATTCAGCATAATTCTCTGTCGTTTATCAGACGATAAAATAGAGCCCTTTTTATTAAATCAGTCACTTATCTTTTATTTATTATTCCTCTGTATTTTATTAATTCGTAATTCTAGCCAATGCATAGACTATTTAACTGCAGGATCATAGCTACAGATTATTATTTGCAACGAATAAGCTGCTGGTAATGAAAGCAGATGTATGCGGCTTGACCCTAAGACTACATCGAGCTATTCCTTTTAAACCGAGCCGTGCGCCGACCAGCTACAAAAGGTGTGACCAACATCGGATGAAGATGCAGCTGGTTTGCTCATACGGGATGCTGTTTAGAGAGCTACTACTCGCCAGAAAACCATTAGGTAACATCGCAGCATCTGCTGAATGGCGATGGAGTCTGTTCAAATTCAGAGAAAATAAGAGAAGCGACAGAATTTCCTATTCCTTCGTACATTCGTGTTGTGAAAAGTTTTCTCAAAATGTGCTCGTACTTCTGGCGGTTACTTAACGACTTCCGTAGCATGGCATGAGTCTTGCAAGAACTACTGCACGGCAATGCCAAGTCTTTCTGAAGTGAGATGCGACAATGATCATCTCTTGTTCTTTAGGAGGTGCTAACATCTTCTCCATTCTTAGCATTGTACGACGAGAATGCTGGCACAGGACTTCACACGGATGGTAGCAGTCATGGGATACGTATTCTGGTGCAAACTCAGGAATGGTCTGAAAATGTGATAGCTTATGCTTCCAGAGCACGTAATAAATTACACTACAAACGAAAAAGAGTGCCTTGCAGGAATTTGGGCCATGGGCAGTTCATGGCTGTATTTGTTTGGCGCAATGTGCACGCCGTGTGCATACCGAGGGGGAGTCATTACAGATGTGGAAAGGGTCCTTCCGGATGCCATGAAGAGTACAGGGTGCACTCATCTGCAGGTGGTCGCTCATGTCGGCACCTATGATGTGTGTCGCTATGGATCGGAGGAAATCCTCTCTGGCTTCCGGCGGCTATCTGATTTGGTGAAGACTGCCAGTCTCGCTGGCGGGATGAAAGCAGAGCTCACCATCTGCAGCATCGTCGACAGGACTGACTGCGGACCTTTGGTACAGAGCCAAGTGGAGGGTCTGAATCAGAGGCTGAGACAGTTCTGCGACCGTGTGGGCTGCAGATTCCTCGACTTGCGCCATAGGGTGGTGGGGTTTCGGGTTCCGCTGGATAGGTCAGGAGTCCACTACACGCAACAAGCGGCTACACGGGTAGCAGGAGTTGTGTGGCGTGGGCTGGGCGGTTTTTTAGGTTAGATGGCCTTGGGCAAGTACAGAAAGGGCAACAGCCTCAACGGGTGCGGGGCAAAGTCAGGACATGCGGGGACCAAGCAGCAATCGGTATTGTAATTGTTTACTGTCGAAGCTGCGTTGGTAAAGTAACAGAACTTCAAGCACTGATAGAAAGTACCGAAGCTGAAATCGTTATAGGTACAGAAAGCTGGCTTAAGCCAGAGATAAATTCTGCCGAAATTTTTACAAAGGTACAGACGGTGTTTAGAAAGGATAGATTACATGCAACCGGTGGTGGAGTGTTCGTCGCTGTTAGTAGTAGTTTATCCTGTAGTGAAGTAGAAGTGGATAGTTCCTGTGAATTATTATGGGTAGAGGTTACACTCAACAACCGAGCTAGGTTAATAATTGGCTCCTTTTACCGACCTCCCGACTCAGCAGCATTAGTGGCAGAACAACTGAGAGAAAATTTGGAATACATTTCACATAAATTTTCTCAGCATGTTATAGTCTTAGGTGGAGATTTCAATCTACCAGATATAGACTGGGACACTCAGATGTTTAGGACGGGTGGTAGGGACAGAGCATCGAGTGACATTATACTGAGTGCACTATCCGAAAATTACCTCGAGCAATTAAACAGAGAACCGACTCGTAGAGATAACATCTTGGAACTACTGATAACAAACAGACCCGAACTTTTCGACTCTGTAAGTGCAGAACAGGGAATCAGTGATCATAAGGCCCTTCCAGCATCCCTGAATATGGAAGTTAATAGGAATATAAAAAAAGGGAGGAAGGTTTATCGGTTTAGCAAGAGTAATAGAAGGCAGATTTCAGGCTACCTAACAGATCAAAACGAAAATTTCTGTTCCGACACTGACAATGTTGAGTGTTTATGGAAAAAGTTCAAGGCAATCGTAAAATGCGTTTTAGACAGGTACGTGCCGAGTAAAACTGTGAGGGACGGGAAAAACCCACCGTGGTACAACAACAAAGTTAGGAAACTACTGCGAAAGCAAAGAGAGCTTCACTCCAAGTTTAAACGCAGCCAAAACCTCTCAGACAAACAGAAGCTAAACGATGTCAAAGTTAGCGTAAGGAGGGCTATGCGTGAAGCGTTCAGTGAATTCGAAAGTAAAATTCTATGTACCGATTTGACAGAAAATCCTAGGAAGTTCTGGTCTTACGTTAAATCAGTAAGTGGCCCGAAACAGCATATCCAGACACTCCGGGATGATGATGGCATTGAAACAGAGGATGACACGCGTAAAGCTGAAATACGAAACACCTTTTTCCAAAGCTGTTTCACAGAGGAAGATCGCACTACAGTTCCTTCTCTAAATCCTCGCACAAACGAAAAAATGGCTGACATCGAAATAAGTGTCCAAGGAATAGAAAAGCAACTGGAATCACTCAATAGAGGAAAGTCCACTGGACCTGACGGGATACCAATTCGATTCTACACAGAGTACGCGAAAGAACTTGCCCCCCTTCTAACAGCCGTGTACCGCAAGTCTCTAGAGGAACGGAGGGTTCCAAATGATTGGAAAAGAGCACAGGTAGTCCCAGTCTTCAAGAAGGGTCGTCGAGCGGATGCGCAAAACTATAGACCTATATCTCTGACGTCGATCCGTTGTAGAATTTTAGAACATGTTTTTTGCTCGAGTATCATGTCGTTTTTGGAAACCCAGAATCTACTATGTAGGAATCAACATGGATTCCGGAAACAGCGATCGTGTGAGACCCAACTCGCTTTATTTGTTCATGATACCCAGAAAATATTAGATACAGGCTCCCAGGTACATGCTATTTTTCTTGACTTCCGGAAGGCGTTCGATACAGTTCCGCACTGTCGCCTGATAAACAAAGTAAGAGCCTACGGAATATCAGACCAGCTTTGTGGCTGGATTGAAGAGTTTTTAGCAAACAGAACACAGCATGTTGTTATCAATGGAGAGACGTCTACAGACGTTAAAGTAACCTCTGGCGTGCCACAGGGGAGTGTTATGGGACCATTGCTTTTCACAATATATATAAATGACCTAGTAGATAGTGTCGGAAGTTCCATGCGGCTTTTCGCGGATGATGCTGTAGTATACAGAGAAGTTGCAGCATTAGAAAATTGTAGCGAAATGCAGGAAGATCTGCAGCGGATAGGCACTTGGTGCAGGGAATGGCAACTGTCCCTTAACATAGACAAATGTAATGTATTGCGAATACATAGAAAGAACGATCCTTTATTGTATGATTATATGATAGCGGAACAAACACTGGTAGCAGTTACTTCTGTAAAATATCTGGGAGTATGCGTGCGGAACGATTTGAAGTGGAATGATCATATAAAATTAATTGTTGGTAAGGCGGGTACCAGGTTGAAATTCATTGGGAGAGTGCTTAGAAAATGTAGTCCATCAACAAAGGAGGTGGCTTACAAAATACTCGTTCGACCTATACTTGAGTATTGCTCATCAGTGTGGGATCCGTACCAGATCGGTTTGACGGAGGAGATAGAGAAGATCCAAAGAAGAGCGGCGCGTTTCGTCACAGGGTTATTTGGTAACCGTGATAGCGTTACGGAGATGTTTAATAAACTCAAGTGGCAGACTCTGCAAGAGAGGCGCTCTGCATCGCGGTGTAGCTTGCTCGCCAGGTTTCGAGAGGGTGCGTTTCTGGATGAGGTATCGAATATATTGCTTCCCCCTACTTATACCTCCCGAGGAGATCACGAATGTAAAATTAGAGAGATTAGAGCGCGCACGGAGGCTTTCAGACAGTCGTTCTTCCCGCGAACCATACGCGACTGTAACAGGAAAGGGAGGTAATGACAGTGGCACGTAAAGTGCCCTCCGCCACACACCGTTGGGTGGCTTGCGGAGTATAAATGTAGATGTAGATGTAGATTATTCACAGTTGTGACAGACCAACATTCTCTATGCTGACTGACTAGTCAGAAGGACATACCGGATCGACTGATAGGAGAGCTGAGGCATCAGGCGTACGATGTCCCAGTGACATACAAAAGTGGACGCAAACACAAGGATGCCGACTGCAGTTCAAGTAATCCTTTGGTGGAGCACAGCAGCATGGATCAAATGTCAGTCATCACTGCATTAAATGGCACTGCTGTGAAACACAGTGAAGGTCCAGTACTGCTGAAAACCATACAAACTTCGACGAAAGAGGAACCAATGAAAGGCAATTCCAGTTAACAGAGACAGCATTGTGCAAAAGGAACTGTTATCGAGTGGGGTGTAGATGGTTGCTAGTCATCCCAGCACATGTATGGTCAATGATCCTGAAGTAGTTCCAGGACGCTCCAACATCCGTCCACCTGGGATTCGTGAAGACGCTATACAGAATCAGACAGCTCCCTACCGCTCCATTAGACACTGCGTGAACCACTGCAAGTAATGCCAATGACACAAGTGCATGCTGTAATTACCTCCAGGGCATCTGGCATCAATCCCACATGCAGGAGCGCCATTTCATCGTATCAGAATCGACCTCTTGGGGAGGTTTCCGAAGTCGACAATCGGAAATAAATAGATAATAGCCTGCACTGACTATCTCATCCACTAAGCTGTCATCAAGCTATGCTGACTTAATGAAGCTCCGTAGAGTGCAAAGTCCCAAGTGGGAAACATCAGTTTAAAGCGCATAGCACCTCAACTGATGATCTCTGATCATGGAAAATTTTTCCAATTGAGACTAGTACCTTAGGTAATTTCACTTTAACCACATGGAGATAGTTGCCTACCATCCACAGGCGACTGACCTCCGAGAACGCTTTAATAAAAGTTTGGCTCGTGTGTTCTCAATGTATGTTGACGTCGAACAGTGGGACTGGGATGCGATACTGCCCATCGTGACAGTTACATGCAACGCAGCAATGCACGACACTACAGGATTCACACCATTCTTTCTCCTCCACAGTTGTAAAGCTGAAACAGCAGATACACTGTTCCCGTTTCAACTGGACGCACCATCACCAGGACTGAAGAAGCAAGACAGCTGGCTTGCTTGCGGACTGTGGATGCCCAAAGAAAGACTGAGAGCTATGCAATGTGAAGCACTGGGCAGTGAGATACAAGTTACCAAAGCGCTACTTCGGGCCATACTGTATACTTTGTCCTTTGTCGGACGTCACATATGAAGTCCAGGATTACGACTCTTCATTAAGAAGACAAAAGTGCAGAGAGGACGTCCAAATTCTCGGTATGAAGCCATACTACTATCCAAAGGCACTTATCGACTATGGGAGGTTGAAGGAAAGCAGAGAAGCTACCTTCGATGGTCATTATAGGACAGAAGATGTAACAGCATGACCAGAATGCGAACATCTGTCAGCACCGCTGTATAGAGGATCATTCACAAGATCTATATCCAGGGTGCTGCAGTCATTTCCAATGAGAACTTCTAAAAGTTCGGATCGCTGTTTCTAGAGGAGAAGGAGTGATGAACTCGAGTTCATGATGTTTTGTGTACCTTTTAGAATCGGCAACTGGCGCGCTGCGGGTCTCAAACACGATCACCAGCAATTATTTGTCATTTAGTATTACCATATATCCAGCAGATCTGTATATGCACCATAGTGCTGTACCCAGAAATGTATGTGACATCTTGCAGAGCATCTCAAGAGCTACACTTCCAGAGGCTTCCTCAACTTTCTGCGCAATTCTCCAATAGTCTTGTATCGACGTTGAGCTACAGAGGACTTTATTATTTTTCGTAATGAATTCTGTGGCGTCTAGATTTCATGGTGGTCATTTCAACAAGGCTGGAGATGTTGGTGAACAACTCACAAATCAGTTGACTCAAAATTGTTCATCAAAGAACTCACACAACTGAATAACAAAGTGTAATGGAGCTTTGTCCTGCTACAGCCACATACGAGCCTTGATTCCCTCGCCTTCTACACGCGTGTCACGGAAACATGTTACTTCAAGGTCACTTCACAAAGGCAGTGTGGGGAGGAATTTGGGCACTGCGTCTTCTGAACGTCGTCGCTACCACGTTCCGGCTTCTACGTAAACAGTGTATGTTAGTGTGCGACCGTCTGCTTCTATGTACTTGAGTTTTAACCATGTTTGCTATATGTCCAAATAAGAATTTCCATTTATGTACCCTTCAAAAAAGATACGAACCGAGCAGGTATCATGATGAAGTCTTGTCCTATGTCATCATATGACATGCGTTCCATTATAGCTCTTGTTCAGAATGGGATTTTCCTTAGACCGGCAAATCACATTCATCCATTCTGAAATACGATATATCGCACATTCATCAGAAAATAACGCCTTTGAGCAAGACACGACATTCAGAAACAGTAGCAGCAATGCACGGCAGGCAGGAACTCATTGCTCAATTTCGTTGTCAACAACTCTTCATTTTAAAGCCGTTTTTGTTGTGCTCATGCAGTGTGAATCGCGGTACTTGAAGAGCACCGGCTGTTACGATAGTGATTTTCATAGGAAACAGCTCAGTTGATTGAGCGACGACAGTACGCATTTCCTTTCCTTCTTATGTCCATTATGCAGCCTTTCTTTGATCTTGGCTGAAACAGAAGAGCTTGTATCCCAGTCAAGCTGGTTTTCTTTACGAGGTGGGGCCATGGTAAAGCGATCTCTAAGCGCAGGCATTATCCCTGTCATTGATTCCCCTGTCTGTGGATATTTGCGCACCCACGCACTCACTACTAATCGTTCCTTAACAGTATAACTGCGTCCGCTCACATCAGCCATGGTTTCACAGCCGAAACGATGGAATAGTGAAACAAACCAATGCAACACCGACAACAATGCTTTTCAATTCAAAGCGGGAGTAACAATAAAACAATTATACACGAGGGCGTGCTGAAAAGTATTGCCTCCGATTTTTTTTACATGAAAAATATTAAATCTATTTAAATCAAATAAACGTTGTTAACAGTCTATATCTTTGTTGATTATGTCTATGTCTGTAACGTAACTAACTACTTCTTTGTTGGTTATGTCTAGGTGTGTAATGTAACTATGTCGGTGCGTGAGAAACGGCGTGGTGTAATCGTGTTTCGAATTTAGTGAGATTGTCCACACGTGGAAAACCATTTCCTTCTGCGTGAAAACGCCAGACTACAAACGAGCGCTGCGACATTTGCAACAACTCCACGCCTTTGTTTCATTGTCATCAATCGTCCTCCATACAGTGCCAACTTGTCCCCATCCGATTTTCATTTGGTTCCAAATTTAGATAACACCTTCGAGGACTTCACTTTGTTAGTGATGAAGCGCTGCAAACAGAGATGAAGTTGTGGCTCTGTTAACAAAGTCAAACACTCTACAGTGACAGTATCAATAAACTGGTCTTTCATTGGCAGAAATGTGTCTGTTGGCAGAGTGACTATGCAGAGAAGTACCGGGTGATCAAAAAGTCAGTAAAAATTGACGCACATGCTTGGAATGACATGGGGTTTTATTAGAACCAAAAAAAAGTTCACAAAATGTCCGACAGATGGCGCTGGACAGCAAAACTGCTACCGTGACGGGTGAGAGGTAGGCCGATATGTTACAGAATCGCATCATCCCCAGCCTGGCTGATAAACACCAGCTGGGACGTACGATGCTTATGCAGGATGGCACTCCAGCCCATATTGCTAGACGCGTGAAAGATCTCTTGCGAGCGTCGTTTGGTGATGATCGTGTGCTCAGCCGCCACTTTCGTCATGCTTGGCCTCTCAGGTCCTCAGACCTCAGTCCGTACTATTATTGGCTTTGGGGTTACCTGAAGTCGCAAGTGTATCGTGATCGACCGACATCTCTAGGGATGCTGAAAGACAACATCCGACGCCAATGCCTCACCATAACTCCGGACATGCTTTACAGTGCTGTTCACAACATTATTCTTCGACTACAGCTATTGTTGAGGAATGATAGTGGACATATTGAGCATTTCCTGTGAAGAACATCATCTTTGCTTTGTCTTACTTTGTTATGCTAATTATTGCTATTCTGATCAGATGAAGCGCCGTCTGTCGGACATTTTTTGAACTTTTGTATTTTTTGTTTCCAATAAAACCCCATGTGATTCCAAGCATGTGTGTCAATTTGTATCTCTCTGTCTACATTATTCCGTGATTTATTCAGTTTTCAAATTTATACTGACTTTTTGATCACCCGGTAAATATGTAGATTTGAAGAATAAAATTGTAGATCGTTAATAACGTGTGCTTAAAGCTTTTAAGAGTTTTCGTATAAAAAATTCGGAGGCATTCTGCGCGCCCTCGTTTTTCTCCAACTGCACAGGTCAGGAGTTGTACTGGGACCTCTCTGACATTGTGTATGTACAGCGCCGTTAACATCACACCTTTCTTACAGATCAGAACATTTGAAGCGCTAACGAAATAAACAGGTGTTACGGGTGACGTGAAAAGGCCTTCCTGTGATTCGGGGCGCTGCAAGACGGCAGCAGAAAGATTCGTAATCGCATGACGCATGCAACCAATTAAGTAAAAAGCTTCCCCTTTAAAGCTTCCGTGTTGATAGCGAGCGCGAGAGCAGGCGAGCTGCTGACGAACGTTGGTAAATTATTCACTTACCACTCTACATTAATTCCTGTTACAGCCTGGAGAATGCGCCACCAAGAGCCCGTGTAGGCGGGGGAGGGGGACGTCTTAGAGTGCCGTCTGGCACGCGAGCCAATCACGCGACGAGGCGTGGTCGCTGCCCGCTCCTTGCGCGCAACCCCGCCAGTTCGACATTACTGAACTTGCTTGCTTGCTTGTACTGCAGCATCGGAATGTCGCGTTTCTTCGAATCTGTGGCTGACGTGGAACACTTGCTACGAAAATGTCTGACGTTGCTGCTGGTAAATCATAAAACACCGCGGAACTAACTGAATTTGAGAGTGCATGGCAATAATATTAGAAAGTACACTCATCCCTGATGTTCTGCAAAATATTATTTATTTGATCACGAACCGCCTTTTAACTCCTTAGACCACCGTCTGATGTTAACTTTTAATGCTCACGTACTTCCATTGATATTAATTTTTGCGGCTGTTGGACACAAATATGAAAAGCTTTACAGGGTGAAAACTATTTAAACCGACAACCTCTGGGAGGTTGTAGGGGACATCAAAACAAATATTTTTCCCTATTGTCATTTTTTCCTATGAGGATTATTTAAACATGTGGAGGCTGTATTACGCTCTTCAGTTGTTAGAGGCCATATTACGATCTTCAGTTGTAGGCATGTGGTGTGTGTACAGTAAGAACTTCAGTACACACACCATGAGATTATTTGACTTGTCGCTCTAACGAAGTAGGCGAGTGTCAGCAATATGTCTCATGTTCTTATCGTGGCGTGTTTATCTTCTGCTGTTAGGTCAGACGATAGAAATACCACTTGCACGCTTAGAGTAGCAGATTGATGTTGACCAACTTTAAACAGAACTTGATTAATTTTCACACACATTTATTAAAATAATAACAAGCATAAAAATTACTTATCTTGGTTCTGTATGCTATTTACAATTGACAATCTGAAGCTCCTTTGGTATTGGTACATTAATCTTATTCTCACATATATCTCTGATACTTGACAAAAGTGTCTATACATTTATCTTCATGGCTATGTACAGGAATATGGTAATCTTATTAGGCGCAGACTGAAACTTGACTATAGATTGGTACAGACAATACCTCACACGTTCATGTATCACTGCATGAGTGTGATCCGCAAGGAGAAAAGGTTCTACATTAGCAGCAATCTCATTGGCTGCATTACATATTAATACACGGATCGGTGGAAGCAGAATTTGGTCCGTCTCTATGGCAGCGCCATCTCGTAGTGTGGAGACGGACGAGCGCTGCGCCTGCTCTGTTGTGCTTAGCGAGGCGGGCTCTAGTGGGAAAGTTGTGTACGCACTGACTACGCAGAACTATGTACACAAGGCTACTGCTGCCCGCCAGTGTGGAAGTGCATTGTCTCTGTTTACTAATCGAGCGATACACCTGGAGTGAGTACACTGATATGGTTGGTGCGTACTACGTAGCACACCACAACGGACGAGCTGCACAGCGGGTTTATCAACAACAATATCCTAATCGCCGTATCCCGCATCATACGACCTTTGCTGCTATGTACCAACGTCTGTGTGAGACTGGGTCATTTAGCAGATTACCTGGACAGGGACGCCTTTGCACGGTAAGAACGCTGCAATTTGAGGAAGCTGTCTTGCAGCATGTGGAGCGGGATCCTATCAGCACTCGTGCTATTGCACGTAACGTGGGGACGTATCAGACGAGTGTAAGAACAGTCCTTCGAGAGCATTTGTTACCTCCATTTCACTTACAGCGTGTCCACAATCTGGAACCAGTTGATTATCCACCCAGAGCACAGTTTTCGCAGTGGTACCTGGAACAGTGTGAAATGCATCCTAGATTTCCATCCTCTGTGTTGTTTACCGATGAAGCAACGTTCGGGCGTGATGGAGTCTTCAACATGCACAATTCGCATGTTTGAAGTGAGGCTAACCCACATGCCACAGTTACTAGCGCTCATCAAGTGCGGGTCTTCGTTAATGTGTGGGTCGGTGTTGTTGGGGACTGTTTAATTGGGCCGTATCTGCTACCTAGGCCATTAAATGACAGGCACTATTACAATTTTCTCGCCAGAGCACTGCCAGAATTGCTGGAAGACGTACCGCTCCCTACAAGACAACGCGTGTGGTTCCAACATGACGGGCGCCGGCACATTTCAGTCGTCGTGTGCGTCGACTCCTGGTCCTACGGTTCCCAGAAACGTGGATTGGCAGAGGTGGTCCTGTACCATGGCCTGCTCGATCCCCAGATATGTCCCCTCTGGACTTTTTGTGTGGGGAGAGATGCGCAACCTTGTTTACGCAACTCCTGTTGCATCAGAAGAGGATCTGGTTGCCCGGGTAGTAGCAGCAGCAGGAATAATTCAGGATACCCCAGGGGTTTTTGCCCGTGTCAGACAGAACATGATCCGACGTTGTTACCTTTGTTTACGTGTCAGTGGAGGCATTATTGAGATTCTACTGTTACTGAAATTAGGTTGTGTTAATGTGTTGTCTCTTGGTCATAAAAAATGTAAAAGTGTTTGTTGGTTTAATTAATTTGCCGCCAGAGAAATCTTCCTTTACTGGTTTAAATACTCCTCATAGAAAAAACGACATTAGGGAAAAATATTTGTTTTGATGTCCCCTACAACCTCCCAGAGTTTGTCGGTTTAAATAATTTTCACCCTGTAGATGGAGAAGACGTTTCAATGTTAATGGAGCCTGATCATGTACAAGTCAGCGAGGCCCTCTTATTTGCGGATCCTTGACGCTGTCCACCATGCGGGGATTCGACTGGCCACGGGTGCTTATCGGACCAGTCCCGTACCCAGCCTCTGTGCTGAGGCTAGGTAACCGCTACATACCATCCGACGACAGCTCCTGCTGGTGCCCCAGGCTTTTAAGTTTCTTGCAGCTCCAATCTCACCCGCTCACCATGTTGTTGCTCATCCGCCTCTGGACCGTCTTTTTTCGCACCGTCCCCGAGCCATGACGCCCTTTGGGACACGCGTGCAACGTGTGGTGGAGTCCCTTGGTGTGGAGCCCGTACAGCCCCAAATACAGGGTTTTAACCGCCTGCCTCCCTGGTTACTGGAGAGGCCCAGAGTGATTTTAGATTTTAGATTGCACTCCTGCCACCGTTTTTAATACAACATTTTCTGCCATTTTATCCAAGCACCACGACTATGTAGCTGTTCTTACGGATGGGTCGAAACAGGGGGATTCCGTTGGTTGCTCTGTTGTTTTTCCGGATCGTGTCCTCAAGGTCCGACTGCCTCAAGCGTTTACTGTCTTTGACGCAGAATTGTCTGCGATCTTGCGGGCACTGGAACAGATGAGACGTTCTTCCCGTCCTAAATTTCTTGTCAGTTCAGACTCACTAAGTGCCCTTCACTCATTGCAACGTTTGTATGCCGCAGATAAAATAGTCCAGACCATCCTGGATGCCCTCCTCCAACTAAAACGACTGGGGAAGGGGGTGGCTTTCTGCTGGCTTCCAGAGCACGTCGGCATTGCTGGGAACGAAAAGGCAGATCTTGCAGCCAAGGAGGCGTGTCTCGATCCGCAAGTCTTTCAGTGTGCCATCCCCCTGCACGTACTCACCTCGCTGTTGAGTTCACGAGACATGCGTCGGTGGGAGGATGAGTGGTTGGAAGTGACTGACAAAAATCCGTTTAGTCAAGCCCACAACGTGTGTGTGGTGTACTTCCTTCCAGTCCTGTATACGGGACGAGGTTCTCCTCACTCGTCTTCACACAGGCCACAGTCCTATGACGCATGGCTTCCTGCTCAGGCGAGAGGACCCTCCAATGTGTGGTGCTTCTGGCGTCCAGATCACTGTGCGTCACGTTTTATTGGATTGCGTTTTATTTTCTGACCAGCGGGCCGCGGCTGACTTGCCAGCGGATCTGCCATCTCTTTTAGGAAATATTCAAACGAACGTGGTCAAAGTTTTAAAGTTCTGTGACTTGTCTAATGTTTTTACCAAGATTTTAGGAGGAGGGCCATAATTCGTTCGCAGAGCAACTGGTCGCCCATATTTTATGTAAGTTGCCAGCCAGTGATAATTTCCTGCGGCATCCTTGGCGCCCCTTTCTCATTTTCATTACGTTTTATTTTCTTGTAGAGCATTTTTCTTCTTTTCCCACTTTCTTTGTGTATATGAGCGCCCGTAAGCCCCAACACGTGCACACTCACTCACACACACACACACACACACACACACACACACACACACACACGCCTAATACGAACACATGACTCTTTTACTTTGTGAATAATGAAGTTCCTCAGTTAAACTGGAAGAACGACACGTTCATGGAATAAGAGTACAAATCATATTATTTCGTTTTATTGACCCTCTGACGCGTAGCACACATCATAGCAAAGGCTAGGTTCAACCATACTTCCATTAACAGTTCGAGGTTATTCCACTTTCATGCTGAAGTTGCCAGTGATGCATTGCGTTTGTATGTTAATTTATCATGTTATCAGTGCTTATGGAAGCCTTTTTATAACCATTTAAGTAAGAACATGTTAGCTACAGGGCAACTACGATGAGGCCACTTCATCCACTGATTTCATAAATAATTACTCAAGCCTCTGTTATTTGTCTGTTTTACAGAAACAGTAACGTAACGTACGTAAACTCATAATGAAAGACCCATTTGATTTGAACGTCGAAGAATGTGATAAACTACAGTACTATAGATTGTCGGAAATTGAAGGGTGTAACTCATCAATTAATCTTGATACAGATTTACATGCCGTATATAAATGAGAGGACATTGAAAGTATTCTGGCTGGTACAGTTTTAAACAAGCTGCCAGGGGAGCAAAATTAGTAACCTCGCTCTAAGCCATTTCGTGGAACAACAACCCAGGGAGATGCAGGTCAGTAACCCACAGGTCAGACAGATCTTTGTATTTGCCGCAAGGGGGCGTCCAAGCGTCGTGCATGTACACAGACAACGAACACAAATAAAATCTCCAGTGGCTCAGGAACCCCCTGCCACAAAACAATTTACAGGCCCAGAGAGTGGGACGACGAGAACCATTTTAGCAGAGGCACTACTTTTAACAAAAATGGAAAGCATAGAAAGCTAAGTTTCTCTTCGTAAATCACCAGATGACACACATAGACATCTCTGAAATGGAATGGGGACCTGCAGTTTTGGCCTTCTGAAGGTATGAGAGGCCGCTGGACATGTTCACTTAACAGAAATGAACTTTTACTCGATATAAGAATCACAGAGATTAGCTCACATAAATAAACAAGAATTTAGATAGTGTAGTTTGGCTGTGCTGACGAGGTCAAAGAGAGAGATGTAGAGAGAGTTTGAGATGACTTTTTTCTATGCAAAATGTTAGAACACTCGTTGCTGGTTAACCAAAGACGGGATAGCCCAGGGAAGGGGACTAGCGTATTCTACGGAGCAATATGATCGGTTGGTGATCGGTAGATCCAAAGTCTGAAATGCGGCAACGTGAGATTTCCTTGTAGAAAACGTTAGATCAAAAATGACTTCATTACAGACTTCCTCCTCTTCTCCAGCAACGTTCGCAACTTCACTTGGCAAGAGATGCCACCAGCCCGCCACTGCAATAGTTAACATAGCGTCTTAGAGAAAATTCTGGCTTA
Organism: Schistocerca serialis cubense; assembly: GCF_023864345.2. Lineage (NCBI taxonomy): Eukaryota > Metazoa > Arthropoda > Insecta > Orthoptera > Acrididae > Schistocerca > Schistocerca serialis. The sequence goes on along the minus strand of NC_064641.1, from coordinate 385,205,139 downwards.
TTTGCATTTTGATGATGGAGAGGGTCGTTGTTGCAGCCAATGATTGATTCTGCAGCCACTTCAGCCTCCCCTGCTACACTACGGTGAGATTAAGCCACAACTGCGACATAATGTGCAGGGAAAGTAAAGTCACTTTATAACATTTCGACCAGTTCAGGATTCACTTGGCACACTTGCGCTTTTAATTTAATGAACAGCCGCTTTCAACTGCAGCTATGGGCATGACGCATTTTCTTCTATAGTACTATTTGCCACTCACTTTACGTCATGGCCATTACTGGGCACAACTGATTTACTGCAATTAATTCACGTGTCTGATATTAGAACCTGCAGAAGTTCCGGACACTGAAGGGTTTGAAAAAAGGCGTTGGTCCGATGACTGCCGTGGGTCTGGAGAAAATGATTCGGAAATTCGAAAAGACGGTTCTTTGGTGTGCAACCTGGTAGAGGGAGGAAACGAAATGATTCGACGTCAGTGGAAGCAGTGGCCACAGCAATACAGGAGGAAACGAGTGGTGGTGCGCAAACATGCAGTGCACGGAGAATTGCCCGAACATTGGGCGTACCCGCGAGCAGAGTGCGTAAAATCCTACGAAACATCCTTCTTTGCTGTCCATTCAAAATTGCCCATGTGCACGAGTTGCTTACTGTTGACCTGCCAGGAAGAGAGACCTTTGCTTTAGAATTTCTTGCTCGCATGGAAGACGACAATGATAGGTCGTGGAAGATTTTGGGGACGGACGAATCCCACTTCCATCTGACAGAATATGTCAATACACAGAATTGTCGAATATGGGTAACGGAAAAGCCACACTCAAATTAACCAGTACCACTTCATCCTGAAAAGGTCACTATGTGGTACGGGTTTACGGCATCATTTATCATACGGCCATAGTTTTTCAAGGAGAGAGGTGCTTCCGGTCCTGTTACCTGTACCGTCACTGGTAAGCGCTATGAGTGTATTTTGCGCAACCATGTCATTCCAGGTCTCCAACAGCGTGGATGTATAGTCGGGATCATTTTTATGCAAGATGGCTCACCTCTGCACATTGCAAATCCAGTTTAGCATCTGTTGAAGCGCCATTTCGGAAATGCTAGAAATGATCAGCCGCCATCCCGATCACCTGCTCTTAATCTGTGTGACTTCTGGCCTTGGGGCTATCTGAAAGATGTTGTGCTCGGTGTTCTGATTGCAAACTTAGCTGCATTGAAGACACGCATTACGCAACATATTCTGAACGTGACCCCGGAAACATTTCGATCAGTTGTGGAACACGCTGTTCTCGATTTCCACTTTTTGCAGAAAACGATGGACAGCATACTGAATATGTTGTGCGCCAGTCACACGGAAATTAATAATCCCATTTGATTTTGACATGCTTTTTATGCGATTTTTGGCCTCAGGACAATTAGAAACCGATTTTTCCCATCCGATGTGATGTGACCTTGCCGTGGTGGATCGGCTTACGTAACTAACAGTATCACACCTGTACACCCATGCACACTGAGTAGTACAGTTTGTTTAACGCCAAACGCACAACTTAGGGATTGTTGTATGATTCATTTGTCATTTGTAGTGGACCACTATTAAATTATTATGCTTACAGTGCCATCTATTGCTTCATTTTGTGACTATTTATGTTTCTTCGGCCATATATTTTCCCCCTTCTCCGATAATGTTCTGTTGCAATTTGACGTCACTCCGACAGGTGGTGTTATTTCTACAGCGGTTTGAAAGTTTAACTTTAGTTATAATCAACTGTACTTCGCCGCCAGGTGCTCAGGGCATGACGTTACACTTGCACTACAACCTAGACGTGTCATTTTCCCAAAAGTCAGATAGGTATGGCTTAACTGAAGTACAGGGCTATTACAAATGATTAAAGCGATTTCATAAATTCACTGTAGCTCCATTCATTGACATATGGTCACGACACACTACAGATACGTAGAAAAACTCATAAAGTTTTGTTCGGCTGAAGCCGCACTTCCGGTTTCTGCCGCCAGAGCGCTCGAGAGCGCAGTGGGACAAAAAGTTGAACGCGTGCGGGCAAGTTTCACGCGTAGCCCGCGGAAAATTGGCTCATGCCGCAACTGGAGACCGACAGCGCCGACTTTCAACAGGATGGTGCTCCACCGCACTTCCATCATGATGTTCGGCGTTTCTTAAACAGGAGATTGGAAAACCGATGTATCGGTCGTGGTGGAGATCATGATCAGCAATTCATGTCATAGCCTCCACGCTCTCCCGACTTAACCCCATGCGATTTCTTTCTGTGGGGTTATGTGAAAGATTCAGTGTTTAAACCTCCTCTACCAAGAAACGTGCCAGAACTGCGAGCTCGCATCAATGATGCTTTCGAACTCATTGATGGGGACATGCTGCGCCGAGTGTGGGAGGAACTTGATTATCGGCTTGATGTCTGCCGAATCACTAAAGGGGCACATATCGAACATTTGTGAATGCCTCAAAAAACTTTTTGAATTCTTGTATGTGTGTGCAAAGCATGTTGAAAATATCTCAAATAATAAAGTTATTGTAGAGCTGTGAAATCGCTTCAATCATTTGTAATAACCCTGTATATGATTCGCTCTGAAAGGCTGCCCCTCAAGGTCTCAAGGACAGCAAGACGGAGGCGGCCGACTCACAAACGCCTGGGGACACTTGAGGGGGGGATGAAATGCTGCAAAATGGTAAAAAATTACATTTTCAGTTTTTAAGTCTACAAGAAAATTTGAAATTTTCTGCTTAAACTGTTGCAAAATTTGTGAAGAAACTCTAATTGGAACTATTTTTATTTCGTTTCTCAAAATACATGTGCGCTCAGGAAAGTTCTGCAACTTCTGATGTGTTGATATTCAAACTTTTGCATTCCGAAAATATTAGTTGCTTAAGAATGTGGTTTTTACTCTTCTGTTGTAGAAACTTCGATCTTTCAGTTGACATCACTGCCATAGCAGTTATGTTTACACCTCAGTTTTTTATCTGTGAGATAGTGCTTTGAGTTTTTGAGTTGTGTATGCGTCTCGTTCGAAATGTATATCTGTGTTCTTGCTACTTCTAGTGATGAGTATCATAGTTTCTACGATGCCTTGGAATGTACCATTACTTAAAAAGAATATGTTCCATTGAAATTGATTTACAGACACCTGTTGTGTAAGTGATTCTGCTTCATCATCTGTTGATGATATTCAAAGTTCTCTCGTTTGTACAGTTGGAATGCGTGAAGGGGCATACCCGCTTGTGCATAAAAAAACTTTATGAAGGCATGTAAGTGAAGTTACATGTGTAACTTCTAATGAACTATAAGTTTTAGTGGACTTTTCTATTTTTTGTGAGTGTGTCAAGAGTTGTTTGTGTTGTAATATTTGTGGAGGTCCTGCTGACTGGAAAATTAATGGCCTTGTATGCCTAAGAAGGTATTTGTTGGAATAAAAACCTCGGAATAGGGAGTCAGTGATATTATTATTTCATTCCGTGCTGGTCATCTGGATAGTTAATGGTCATGGAAAAGCTTGGCATTGTTCCAGATGTTAACACCATCAAAGTTTTTCAGCTTCTCGAGCGAGTAAGCAAGGCTTTGTACACAAGTGAATTTAACACAAAGAAAGCAAGGGCAGAAATAAGAAGAATGCTTCTAGGTGAAGAAGAAGAACCAGAAGATGACCCTGAGTACTCTAATGGACACTTTTACAACAAAATATGAGGAATTTGTGAATTTTCGAAATAAATTACTTCAATGGCATTTTCTAGCATTTGACATTTTCAGTGTTGCAATAAAAGAGTTAAAAGGTACCACTGAACTACACTCATGAAAAGAGCTGGCTTATTCTCTGAATAAGGTAGATTTACATGAAATCTTCGGCAATGAAAATAGGTTACTTTTAAAAAATTCATAAATATTACACCAAAAAAAAAAACAAGCATTGATTCTATTTCGGTGAGTTAGCAATACATAAAACAACTATCAAAACTTCAAATTTCTAGGTATAACAGTTCCATAGAAAAAAAGAGTACATAAAATTAGCAAATATAAGGTCGGCGACATCCCCTTCAGCAAGGCACAGACATTCTCGTTACAAACGTGCCGGTTTATTGTTGGGTTGCTCATTTATTGGCAACTCAGGAGTGCAGAGAGACGCTTGAAGAAAATCCTAGTGCTGTGCAGTACGCTAGGGAGCTGCAGACGACGGTGTAAAGTACTGCAACATGGAATACCTGAGAGAGCGAAGTGAGAGTTCCTAGGTTATCTGCCTGCCGCTACAACATCAGAAATTTTCACCTTGTGTGAAGACTGGAGAGCTCAGTTACTGGGTGGGATTGCAAACTCAACCCACCAATGGCAAAGACGATATGATGGGAAATTCAGCGCCCTGAGGGAAAGAGTGCGGACAGTTCAATAAAACTGCCAGGCAAGAGCAGTTCCAGTTCGGTCAGGGAGATGGAAACATCGCTCAGCAACCAGCGAAAGAGAAAGGAGGACAGGAGGAGAGAGAAAGACAGTGAGTTTCCTTCTGGTGGCATGCCAACTTAATGTCGATTCAATCTTGAGACTTACACCCCAGCATTCATTCTGATGCCTATCATCACTTTTTGACTCACTCAGTTCTGTTCCACGTCGAATGGACCTTCCTCGCAGTCTAATGCTCGAATCTTTAAGCATCCGATTGCGCTTCCCTCTCTGACCTCAGCCTCAAAATGTTACGTTAACATTGCCTATGTGAGGTAATCATAGCAGGCAACAGCCGCCGATAGTGCAAGAACAATAAAAGCACGTTGCCTGCCGAGTTGCCCCATGACTGAGGGATCGGCTAGTGCAGAAGAAGGAACGAGCTATGTCAGAGAGAGTGTCGTCTCTAATCTGCAGAACACGGAAGATGTAAGTTGCTGGCTGTCACCCTCAACCAATCACATGACAAGAGTGATCGACACATGGCACCGGCACCGCATCTACCGCACATGGTTATATGTACCCGACTGTCGAGTACTGGGATGAAATAATTCATCCCCCTTACCAGTGCAGTTACTGAGTTCTGTCTATGCACAGAAATGTTTCCACCTATTAATCCTTCAATCAATTTGTTTTCATTGTAACCTGATTTGCGTATTAATTTCCATGAATCAGTTTTTGAATGTACTACATTTTTAGTACTCAGTGTATAGGCGCCCTTTTTTGTCATACCACTTTTCAAAATCCACTACAATGTTTTAACGAGCAAATAAGTGTTTAAATTTTGAAATGTTTTGACGACACTTTTCCTATTACTTCAGTTCCCAGCAGCGTGGAATATTAGTCATACGACCATTGTAGACCTGTGGGACTATGAATTTTAGTTTAGTCATTTGTAGACTCTAGCCAACGGCCCTGCCGCAGTGGTAACACCGGTTCCCGTCAGAACACCGAAGTTAAGCGGTGTCGGGCTGGGCTAGAATTTGGATGGGTGACCATCCAATCTGCCAAACACTGTTGGCAAGCGGGATGCACTCAGCCCATGTGAGGCAAGCCGAGGAGCTACTTGATTGAGAAGTAGCAGCTCCGGTCTCGTAAATTGACATACGGCCGGGAGAGCGGTGTGCTGACCACATGCTCCTCCATCACGACAGTGGGCTAAAGATGACACGGCGGCCGGTCGGTCCCGTTGGGTCTTCCAAGGCCTGTTCGGACGAAGTTTATTATTTTCTTTTTTCATTTGTAGACTCTACTGTCAGTACTAGTTTGTCAACGTTGTTCCTATATTTTGCCTTTTTTTTCCAAAGGCGGTATATATGGTCCAGTCACAGTCATGTGACCACCGCCTGTGTTCGACATGACGTGCAATAACCACTCACAGACGGCAGGTGGCAGCACTAACAGTGGAGGGTTTCTAAGTCTCGCAGGGACCCTGATAAACAGTTCAGTCATTGTAACGTAGAAGCGGAGCTATTTATCTGACGTCTAAAGAGTTTGGTCATTGGCTTTCGGGCCCGGGGTGGAAGCATTTCCGAAGCATCTATCTATGTAAACTGATTGGGTGCAGCCTTGGTTGAAGAATACTATGTGTGGCGCTGTCCAACACAGGCACTGAAGCAACTGTGGTGCACCAACGGACCATAGATGACAGGAGTGAATGATGGATGCAGAGATGTGTTTGGGCGAATAGACGTGCAGCTGTTGAGCAACTCACTGACCAGATGAACCAAGTGGCTACCAGCAGCATCTCCTCAACAACCGTCCAGCGAACATTGCAGCGTATGTTACCTTCAGCAGGCACCTGAGTAATGCACCCATGCTGTATGCTGTTCATCGGTGATGAAAGCTGTAAGTTGAACGCCAATATAGCAACTGGACGTACACTGAGTGGCAAAGGAGGCCTTTTCAGATTAATGACGTTTTATGTTCTGTTGTACTGAAAGCAAACATCCTGTAACAACTACGGAAGCTTCTAGACCGGAAGAGGGAGTATAAGGGTCTGAGGAATGGTTTGGTGGCATTGCCTGGATGATCTCGTCATTCTGGAAGGCATAACGGATCCATGCATCTAGCCTTGGAAACCTTATCCACCACTGCATGCAGTTTGCTTTTCCTCGGCAGAATGGAGTCTACCACTAGGACAATGCAACGTGTCACACAGTTCGTAGTGTACATGCGTGGTTTGAAGAGTACCAGGATACGTTTACCGTACTTCGCTGCCAACTCTCCAGATTTAAACCCAGTCGAGAATCTGTGCGACCACCTTGGTCAGGCTGTTCGCGTTGTGGATCCTCCGACGAGAAACCGAGCGCAGCTGGCCACGGCAATGGAGCAGCACTCCCTATAGAGGGGTGTGACTGGAGTCGACATGGCTCCATATCCCTGCCGGTACCATCCAGAACCTCACTAACTCTCTCCCTGCATGTCTCGCAACAGTCCATGCTGCAAAAGGCGCTTATTCAGGCTTTTGACAGGTGAGCCCATTAATGTGATCTCACTTTCATTGTTCAAGTGCCAAGTTGCAAAACAGATGGCTTTCATAACACATGCAATTTGGGCGCCTATCACTCTTGACAGGTGGTGCTCAGTACCTAGAGGAAATATACACTAGGGGGCTCCAGTAGACTCAATGGCTACAAGTAGCAAGCAAGAAAGTCGTTAGTGTAAAAATGCCATAAGTCCTGAACGTTTGCCATTGGTGACCTCTATACCACCTGGATGCAGAACTTTGGTGTCTGAGCACAGAAATGTCTCCTCCGTCCAGCACACTGTAGATAAGCAGAACGTTTCCACCGGTATGTACATGAAGAGCGATTATTTACCTACTTCTGGTTACGATCCTCATAGTATTTAATGTAATGGTGGCTGTACTTACGGCTATCAGACAAGCACAGTTCCTTCAAGTAAGCTCGAATTTTACAAACTCTCTGGCCGAGCGGTTCTAGGCGCTTCAGTTGAAATGTCCCCTTTGAAAAATTATACATGACTGTGCTTAAACTGACACACAATATTTTTGGCGCAACGCAATCTGACTTTCAGTAATCCATACAAAAGAATGGCCCTGACTAACATTAACTTACACCTTTCACAAATCACTTACCTCACAAAAATCTTCGTTACTCGAACTACTGCAATACAGCGAGCGCCACTACTGCCAGCTAAATAAAAGATTCAAACTACGGAAGGCACTAACTACTGATAGGCATAGTTAGCAAATGAAAGATTTTAATAGAGAACAAAGAATGTATTTACCTTAATAGTGTTGAAAAATCATAATATACATAGCAGTTCATGACATCCAGTCTTACGAATTTCAAAATTCCGCCATCTCTCTCCCCACATCCACCACGGCTGGCGGCTCACCTCCAACTGCGCAACGCTATGCGCTTTTAACAGCCAACTGCCCAACGCTACAATGGCAGACAACAATGCAAACTAGCCACAGACTGTACACAGCACAGCCAGTGATTTTCATACAGAGCGCTACGTAACGTTGCCAATATAAAAACCTAAACAGCCTACTTATATAGCCCCCATGGTCCCCACAAAAATTTTACAAATTGTTTTGGGCACTGGCCAATACAGATTTGAAAAAATTTTTCATAATTACAGTAAGAAAGGTATCAAATGCACACACTTATTAATACAATGTTGGTCAAAAGCTAAAATTTTCTCACAGTCCATAAAGAGAGTCCTGATCATTCATCACAGTAAAACTGCCGTTTCTTTTCTCAAAGTCTGAGCAGTAAAAGACAATGCACACAGAAGTAGTGGATTTCCATGCAGTCTTGAAGAAGTAGTGTTGTCCTTCCAATGGAAAGACAGTGCTGACTCTTGACGTGCTGACAGGTAATGGGCCACAACAGAGCAAACCCACAGCAGAGTCATTCGACGTTTTGAAGAATATTGGTAGGTAGGTCATCACAGAGCAGACCCACTGTAGTCCTGGTAGAGATTACGGTATTGGTGGGCCACCAGAGGTGCAGACCCACTGCAGTCCTTGTAGAAATAATGGTATTGGTGGGTCATCAAAGATGCAGACCCACTGTAGTCCTTGAAGAGATGGCCAGCAGCCATCTGTTGTGACTGTGCAGGTGCACAATCACCATTGAAGAGTCTTGCGGATAATATAGCAAGTCCATAACCACCACTTGAGCATTCACAAAGTTTTTGGAACTGTCCTTAGAACCAGCAACGCTGTTATCCAGTCCCTTGCTGAATTATTAACACACATGCAAACACTAACAGTTCCTACTTCTCACATATTGTCCATATACTATGACCAACAGAAACATGTGCAGTGAAATGGAACTTACAAGTTAATAATATGAACTGGTGTCAATTACAATTTCATAACATAAGAATACAATTACAAAGGTACAAAATACATCATTAAAGAACATAACAATACAGATAACATTTGTAGTACAGGCTTTACAAAAGAATCGAAATAACATATGCATCAGTGTTACAGGAATTATGATATGAGTACATACATAAGAGATCAGAATAACTTTCGAAACATCAACTTCACACATGAGCATTAAAACAGAACAGAATAAATAATGTCTAAACATCTTTACAAAGAAAATAACATATTATCAGAAAAATTCTACAACATAACTCTTATTAGCTAAACACATTAAGACAGGAAAAACACAAATTCACATAGTGTAATAACACAAAAATACAGGACAGGGTTTGTTTTCAGTGTGACATTTGATACTGCAGTCCACCCCAAAACTTTATTCCATATATCTTTCCTATTATTTCAACATTTGTTTCCACCAAAAAAATTCTATCCAAGGATGCTTTCTGTATTTATATGTTCACACATTTCTTACCTCATTATTTATTTTCCATTATCTTACCTCATCATTTATTTCCAAGAAAATCCTACCTATACCTGCTTTTTGTACTTTTTTCGTATAACTTCTCAATGCATTTCTTCCAATTCATCACAACTCATTCTCTTATATAGTCTACCCCCTCTTAAGCTAACTTAAATCTACCGAGCTCAGATGCTAAACTAAGGGCCTAGGCAATGCAGCAGCACAAAACAATTAACACAAACAGCAATAAAAAAATGCAAATTGGCAAAGCTAGCAGCAGTAAATGTAATAACTTATATCTAAACATGACATAGCTCAAGCAGAAAAAATATTACTGTAAAAATGGCCATGTTTAATACCTATGCCACATCTTAACACTAGAGTGATGCATCGCAAAAACTTACTCTGCAAGAAAGTTACCAAGTCATTTAAAAAATTATTTATGCAATTCCTGTGAAGGGAAATGTCTATTTGTGCTCTCTTTTCTAAGAAAGTACATCACAAACATATTCTTTACTGGGTCTGTAGACAGAAAATAGTGATATTAGTACATCTATTAAATTTTATAATAATCAATGCTGCAGTGCAGCTAGAAACTAGATATTAAAGAAAATGAGCAAATATGTACAAAGGAAGGCATGAAACATCATTCATTAGCCATATGGCATTTCATAAGGTAGTAAAAAAATCTCTCAACGAGAAAGACAGTAGTCATAATCAGGTGCATAGACATAAAAATATTTCTCGTCATTTCATTAGGCATTTCAGTAAATATCATAAATTAAGAGCTCCACAGTGTTATCATATGTTTTCAAGTTTGAGCGTGTCATATTTGCGATGCTTTCTACAAAGGAATGTCAATAGCGAGGACCCTTTTTTTTTTCTCCACCTGTGCCTCTGAAAGGCACACACTAATGACTTTTTTCCAGGCCACTGTAGCGCAGCTGGGTGCCCACGACTCATTATGTGAAGGTGGTCACTTAACTTTCATACTGAAATATTTACGACACCAGTTTGCATTACAGTGACAGTCTCATTTAAAAAATTTCACAGGTCGAGAATTTGCATTGCAAATGTGTAGAAACAAAATCCTATGAATATAACAGTGTTCAAAAAGTTTTCGTCGGCATTGTGATACATTCGCGTATTTACACACATTTCATAACTCTTAAAGTACGATTCTTGGTTTCCAACATCCTTTTCCACAAATCAGAGTCCCTAACCACTACTCATTATTCATATACGTATTCGTCAACACTTCTTCAATATTTCATCAAAATAAATACGTAGCATAATCAAATTCCTCATTTACGGTAGCATCATCTTATTGATCATAAACATACCTCAACAGCATAATATACATCGTCGTCATAAAAATAACATCATAACACCTCAGTCAAATCTCAAAAATGTCATAGCTATCTGCAATAATGTCAAAACCTAAAAAAAATTCTCTGCTCATTTCAATATTGCCATCTACCTCAAACGTACTTTAAAAATCATGATCCCATACCAAATAAATCATTCAAAGCTCTCATAGTATCACAATGGTTCCGAAAAAATATGAACACTTCACAAAGTACAGACAAAATACAATTTCATAAGTGTGAAGTTACCCAACTGTGTAATTGCATAAACATGTGTCACTGATGTAGTAAAAAAAATGTTTATCCCTCAGTTAAATGATCAGATAGCTGTGTAATTTGTGTGTTAGAGAAATATGGTACCGATGTGTAAAGTTGTATAAGCAAATACCATATTAGCTAGGGCTCCTTGTGCTTGCCAAACACATGGTACACAAAGTAAGCGTGTACCCCCCTGAGGATAAATGCAATTATACCCTCAGGTGTTACAGATTACAGCAATGGAATGAAATGTATCATGGAAAACCTTTGTATCATTGTACTTCAAATATCTTTAAAAATAAATGATTTAAGTGCCAAATTAATCACTCAAATACGTATCCTGTAGCGCTAAATGTGCGTCTTGCAGTAAGATAATCTCTGTGGAAGTGTCGTACTTATTGTCCTCCGAAAGCTAAGTTCTGCAGAAGCCAATGTACTTACCTCATGATAAACAAAAGTGAAATGCTTTGCGTATAGATATCTTAGTTATTACGCTTATTTCCGTGATGAAGAAAGTACTGTGCTGTAACGTATTGTTGTGCTATGGAAAAGGCAGTCTCATTGTAGCTATACCACAAAAGTTACTACTAAAACATGTTTTACTTTCCAGAATAATACAGGAAAACTGTGCAGATATAAAACAGAAACACTGCAAAAGCAACATTGTAAATTGTCACTCATTAGTAGTGTCGTGATAAAATCATGTAGCTGTCACATAAACTAACCACTGTGTCGTCTGGTATCTCACAGAAAGTACTTTAAATCCAGAATGTATTTTCAAGTAAGCCAAAATGTTGCAATAAAAATCTCATTAGCAGTACCAGTATATGTTCTAAGTATGTAAGCCTTATAGTCGTTACATAATCGTGCAACTAACAAGCAAGAATGTACACACACAATAACACTGTGATGTCTGTGCACTATAACAATGCATTCGTAATTTCTGTTTAAATAAGTTCTCTTGGTTCTTGATTGGATATTTAACTTCAAACATTGCTGCATGGTAACAGTTTCTAAGTCTGACAATGCATACTAGAAATGTGAAGTGGAAAGTTTTATGGCAAAGACAAAGTTAAAAGGTACATTATCTTTCAATAAACGGTTTTACATGTGAAATGTGGTGTAAACCTTTACTCTTCCTAGTACGCAGAGTTATCATGTGGAGTTATCATGTGGTATATGGTACATCAGTAAAGAATACTAAAATTTTTCTCAAGGTTAGTGTCTATGTAATTTTTCCCTGAGCCAGCTGGCGCTCGTGGCTGCCTGTGGTGCGAGTCATTGTCTGTCTCTTTGTTGGCGTGCGTCGTTATTTGGATTAGGAGACCTAACTTCTACAAATTCACCTTGTCGAGAGTGCCCTGCTCTGTTTGAATCCCGCCAGTTCTGATGGAATTCAGGTCTGTCGTTTTGTCGGTAGTTTACATAGTTTCTTGTTTGTCGGTCATGTGGTGGAGAATTTCTCCCGGAATCGTAACTGCACGCTGAACTGTTGCGTCTGAAGTTTTTCTGTCTCCCTTGATAATAATTGTTTTTGTTCCCATATTGTCTGTTTCAATGATAATCTCTGTCATATTCATTACTACGGAAATGCGATCTTTCTCTGTAACTATTATTACTCTGCCAGTGGTTGTCATATGGGTGGTGTCTGTTTTGGTCACGATTTGCGTTGTAAGAATAGACTTGTCGTGTCCAGTTGTTGTTTCTGTCGTCACAGAATTGTGACGGATGTGATCTGTAGTGATTGTTTTCCTGTTTTCGCATCCTGCGACTGTCTGTGTCAATTTCTAATTCTTGTAAGAGTCCCTGAAAAGCTTCAATGTCGTCTTTGCAACGTCCTGCGAAAATAATATTTCTTAAATGTTCAGGCAATTTCATTAAGCAAATGCGGATGAGTTCTGAAGGGCTGTATGGGTTTGAAAGATATTGATTCTTATGCAACATGTCTTCAAAATATTTGACAAGACTGGAAAATTCAGATTGTTCAAAGTGTTTCATCATCATGATGCTATGTTTTACTCAGTCTTGTGTAGCTTGAGACCAATATGCTGAGAGGAAGGCATGATAACATTCTCCTTCACTGTGACAATCGTGAATGACCGATCGCATTCTTACAGCTGGTTCATTCTCTAAGTAGCCACACATAAATTCTAATCTGTGCTCTAACGACCAGTTGGGGGGAAACAATGAAAGAATTGATGGAGCCACGCTTGTGGATGAATGTCGTTGCCAGAATTCTTAAATGTTTTAAATTTACGTGTAGTAATGAACAGCTTATAGTCAAAATTATCATGTCGGCGAGACGCATATCGGTCATTGTTACGTCGTTTCGGCGGTTCCATTTCAAAATTCGGTGCACCTTGCCAATTTCTTTCATAATTTCCCAAATGTCCTGTGTTATTATTTTGTGGCTGTTGCGTATTTCTATGTCCCTCTTCCCGTACTGGAGCGCGAGTGTCCTCTGAAATATGTAATTCTTGTATTACTTGTGCCAATTGATCTTGTACTTCCCGGATTTCTCTTTTGTCCTGTGTATTGATTTGATTTTGATTTTGTTTGAGTTTTCTAATTTGTTCATACTCTTCAGTGTCAGTGAAGGCTACAGGTCTTGTGTCATTCAGATCATCATCTACCTTTGTAGATAAGTTAGTGAATTGATCTGAAAGTTCGGCTACTTTATCCGATAGTGAAATTATTTCCTCTGTGTGTTTTTCTGCACCAAGTTTCAGAGTGTCCATTTGTGTTTAAATCGTATCTACTGTGTCCTTTAAGTTTTCCTGAGTTTTTGCAAGTTGCGTAACCGAATCGGTAGATGCAACTGAGTCAGTTTTAGCTTGCAAGGTGTCGTGATTTTCATGAACAATAGTTTGCAGTTCTTTTATGGCTGCTTCGTGATTCTGTAATGCATTTTTATGACGCGAAAAAATAGGTTGGAAATGATCACAAATTTGTGTTTTACGTCATTACAGACTTTATGATATTTCGATTCAATGTTATGTAACTCAGTAGTTAAATCTTCACGTCTTTCTTCAAGTGTGGTGTCTAACTTCCGAAGATTTTGTTCCATTGTGTCTAACTGTTGCTGTGTTTGTCTCTGGTGTTGTTCCATTGCGTCTAATTTTTGAAGATTTTGTTCCATTGTGTCTAACTTTTGAAGCTTTTGTTGTGTTTGTCTCTGATTTTGTTCCACTGTGTCTAACTTTCGAAGATTTTGTTCCTTGTGTCTAACTTTTGAAGCTTTTGCTGTGTTTGTCCCATTTGTTGTATTAATTGTAATAACAATGCACTGGTGTCTGAAACATGTTCCTCAGTGCTTTTCGGCAGTGAATTTGCACCGGCAACATTCACATTTTGACAAGCAGAAAATGTGTCTTGACTTATTTGAGAAAACGGTGAGGACCCAAAACCTGAATCTACAGTATTTGCGTGATTGTGTCCTGTCATTTCGGATTCCTGAGGCGAGCTATTGCCGACCGATCGATCGAAAATGCTTCCCTGTTCACTAATTGTTTCACTGTCTACGCCATTATTTGCCACCCGCTCCATTTCCCTATGCACAATTACCAAATCACTAGTTTGAACATTATTTACTTCATTACACGGTGGCGCTAACACACTGCTTTCGTCTTCACTGTCATTCTATAAAATAAATAAAATAAATAAATAAATATATATATATTGTTATTTTAAATATGTTAATTATTCTATCTGTATGACGGTGATTGTGATTGCAATTGTGTTCGCTTATCTGGAACGTGGACGTTTGATTATTCGTTATCAGACGCTTGACAATGGCTTTTTCGTAAAGGCAATGTTACTCGTAGTTGACCGTGAAATAAAACTGAATAATCGGACTTCGTAATTAAATCGTTTCCAAAGACTGCTGCGGTAGGTGCGGACTCATAATCTAAATCTCAATATTACAATAATTTGCCAGCCATGCCAATACGTCATACAGAGGTGATTGTCTATTAAACATAAAAAAGTTACACAGTTAGTTAAATCAGATATATTCAATGAATAAGCCTACAGTTCATAATCCTACTTACTTTTATAAATATAAATTCTTTACAGGATCGAGTGCCTAGTGTGGTTGCAACTCGCAGTATTCTTCTATAACATGAAATATGGCGGTGTGCCAGACAATAAAATAAAAATACATGCTTCTCGCACCACTTCTACCAGAGCTCTCTCTTTCTTAATCAAACATAAGAGTAACGTAATTGTGCTTTTGTTTTATCAGCGACACAGCGCTGCAGTTGTGTGCCATAGGCTTTATTTATTTGTCACTGATTATTTATTTAATTAATATTTCGCGTTTCCGCGGAAACTCACGCTCGGCATGCAAATGTGTCTTTATATTGCCCCCCTGAATTGCGAGGCGAAAGGACACACCTGCAGGCGAGCAATTCACCTAAAGGCACAAGAAAATCTAAGTTATCTACAACTATTTACATGACTTACATTACACATTATACACATTATATACAAAATTTGAATTACGCGGGTGCGCCGTAAAAGTTCTAATGTTGGCAGATAGAGTGCACGCATGCGCAGAAGCGTCTGTGTAACTGTGGCACTGCCGTTATATCGTACAGTTAGATCACGCGGCACAGTATTGCAGATCATATTGTTCGTGTGCGCGCGTTTTTCAGTCGTTGCACAAAGAAAATATTCAACCAAGATTACATATGAAGACTACATTCTATGACAGGTAACTTAGTTTTAAATTTACAATATTTGTTATAACACAATACAACTTAGATTGTTGAATGTTCTTAGTTACATAGTATTGTTTTGAAATACTTCAAAGAAAAATGTCCGTATTTTTCAGGTACGTTGACCTATACACATCGTGTCGTTATTATAGTTCATATTCGTCCGCTGCACAATAATTTTTTACAGGTTAGTATCGTCGTGGTAAAGTTTTTTTTATCACAGTAACATCGTTGTATAACAACGTGATTAATACATAAGCGTGTCCATTTCTCATTTCCATTATAGTCGTAGTGATGCAGTTCGTTGTGACTAAATGCATTGCTTATTACAGATCAGACGTGACCCGTCGAGTAATTGGTCCACATGCAGTTCGTTTTTTACATTCCGTGGAAGCTTGGTTGCAGAACCTCGGACGGTACATAGCTGGCGTCGATCCTTGGACAGTCCAGGTAAGAGTGTCCGTCACATTTCGAGAACATTTCATTCCCTGAAGTTCCAACCAAAATTCTTCCACCCGTCGTGTTGTTTTCTGGATAGGCACTTTGTGTCCATTTAATCCAGTTAACATCTTGAAGTTGGGTACTGTAGTAATGTCACTAGACGATGCACGAATTATGCACTTCACATTTTCAGTTTTTTGCTGAATATAGCTCACCTAAATGTTCGTAGTTATTAATCAAGGAAATCGTTCATCGCGTTTACATAGATACGCTGCATAATGAATGGCATTAACAGTTTCTTTCACATAGGTTTCCGCGTAGTTGCAGAGTTAGTAATGTTCGTTAATGTCCGTGAACAGTGGTTCACTATGCATTGTCTTTTTGGCACTCGTTTTGTTCAAATTCTTACATAGTAACAGTTACACTATACATCAGTTAAAAAAATAAGTAATTATACATACACACGTCACATATTTTCTTAGCATAAACATAATATAGTTGCACATAAACATGTTTACATCATCATTACATCGCTATAGGTTATTACATTGTGTCACATTTGATTACATGAATTGCAGATATTTACATCCTCTTTAGCGGTTTTGCTGGGATATTATCGATGTTTTTTTTTTTATGTCATCTGAAATTAAGATAGGTTAGACACAACATTCATTACATCAGTAGGCAAGACCAGGCGTTTTCACTACTCAATAAATATTCAAAATAGTAAGAGAGAGAAAATGTTCGATTCCTCGCGTTTTGTGCGTGTGTGTAGAGTGTCTGTGTGGCCTTGACTACTGATAGATGCTTTTCGTGTTGAGAGATGTGCGTCTAATCTATTTCTCAAAGTAAAAGATCGCTTCACAGATGACGTCTGTCAGTTCGTCAGGTGTCACACCAAGTCAGTGGTACCTTCAGTAACAAATGTTCCGTGAAAAATTAATATGTCACCCACTGCTACGTAATCATAAATTTTACTTTAATATTCCGACTTTCAGGTGGAGGCGCGCGCTGAAAGAAGAGTTCTTCTGTCTTCAACTGCGTCACTGGAACCGCTGAAATGAAAATTTCTATACTACTTATTATCTGTGTCGTAACAACAGAGTTTTTCGAGTTGCTTAGCAATATTTTGATGGGTATGACCTTGACATTATTCAGCATGAAATGCTCTAAGATCTCGGTGTGCGTATAGCCCAATAATTTTGTTAGTTCTAGGTTGTTGTAACAGATACGCACCAGGATGCGGTATGTTAACAATTATATAAGGTCCTTCATATAGCAGACGCCACTTAGCGTTGCGTCGTTTGAATGCTGCAGATTTATGATGAGTACGAAGTAGTACAAGCATTCCTACCTCGAATTTTTGTTTTCTTTTTATTATGTTTCTGTGATGTTTGTTTCGTATTAATTTCTTGAATGCCCATACTATGGAAAGTGTTTCTAACTCAGTAGTGGAGTATGTACGCTCACATTCAGTTAGAGTGCGACTCGCAAACCCAATAATTCTTATCTGTTCCTCCTCTTTATTCTTTACAACTTGAAATAAGCAACAGCCCAAGCCAGTACGTGAAGCGTCACAAGTCATACAAAAATCTAAATTGAAATCTGGATGGCTCAATATGTTAGCATTCACTAAAGCATGTTTAATTGTATTAAAGTCATTCTGGCACTGTTCCGACCAGATCCAAACTTGATTCTTTCTGAGTAGATTTAGCAGATGTTTACTGTTCAAAAGTGGTTGTGGCAAAAAACGTCTGAAAAATGAACATAGCCGAAGAAATGATTTTAACTGCTTTTTAGTTCGAGGGCTAGGAAAGTTTCTGATAGCATCTAATTTACTGGGATCCGGACGTATGCCCTGTGAATTAATGATATGTCCTAAATACTTTATCTCACTGCAACCAAATTTTGATTTTCTTAGGTTGGCTGTGACTCCAGCTTGTGCAAATTTTTCTAAAATTCTTTGAAGAGTGTCAACGTGTTCATTCCAAGATTGTGTAGCTATCAGTATATCATCTACATAGTGTGTGACTGTCTCAACTAAATCGTCGCCAAGCACGGTATCCAGGGCTGTAATGAATACCCCAGAGCTGACATTCAGTCTGAAGGGTAGAACACAAAACTGATAGGTTCGCCCCCCGAACATAAATGCAGTATATTTCCGAGAATCAGGAGTGATACCCACCTGCCAAAACGAATTAGCGAGATCTATTGTGGAAAAATATTTTGCATCTAGAAATTTCTGTAATTGCTCTTCTAAATTTTCAGGTTTTGTGTGAACCGGTAAAATTATTTCATTAATAGCTCGTGCGTCTAACACTAACCTAATGCTTCCATTTGATTTTTTGACAACAAGTAGAGGACTACAATAAGGTGAGGTGGATGGTTCAATGACCTTCCAGTCTAACATTTGTTTTAATTCTTGCCACACAGCAGGTCGTTGAGATAACGGTACGTTATATGTCTTATGGTAGAAGATCTTGTGAGGCTTAACTTCAATCTTGTACACATACGTGTTGATAACACCTAATCGTTTGGTAAAAACTTGTAAATATTTGGATAACACTTCCTGTAGTTTTATACGTTCATGTACACTGAGAGCTGTAGCTTCACTTATCTTATGATCAAGCAATGTTTTCAAGTCCATTAGCTCTGTGTCAGATGAGTGTATTTGCATGTCTTGAATGTCATTGTCAAGTACTAACTGAACCTTGTACCCTGTACAGTGTTTGTCATGCTTTAGAGTTCTCCTGTCCAAATCAATAATAATTACACTGCCTTTATCATTTAAAATACATTTACCTTTGGAGAAGTCTATAATGCAGTCCTTCTCGCTCATAATATCTATTCCTAATATGCATTTTGTCACAAGGTTTTGTACAACCAGGAATGGCCATTGTACGGTTCCATTACCTATTTTAACGTTTACAAAAACTTGCTTCGTAACCCTACATGACTTATTACCTAGTGCAGTAGTTATTTTACAGTTTTGGGCAGGAAACTCAGGCACAGGTTCCAATTCACACATCTTTTTATAGAAATTAAAAGACAAAACGCTCACAGCTGCACCTGTATCTAGGATAATAGTAGTTGAAATCCCACCTACTACACCAGTAGTAGATGCTAAAACAATTTCATTTGTGTTTAAACGACATTGTGTACTGTCTTGTAAAAGTTCATCTGATATATTGTTATTGTGGTTGTATCTTATAAATAAAATAGGTAGTTTTTGTTTAGAATTACTCGGCATATCATTATTCTGTTGTTCAAGTGTGGTGTCAAATAACTGATTAACATTGAAGTCGCCCCCCAAGAATTCTTCAGCCACGACCTGGGGCAAAGTAGTGACTGTTTCTAGTTTGTTGGATTATCATTTGTACTAGGTACTGACACAGATTGAAGTTGTGTATCAGGTGTCATTCCTATTATATTCACATTCGGATATTGCCTATTATGATCTCCAAACTTTTGCGGTTGTTGTTGCTGTTGCGCATTATAACTTACCTGTCGGTCGTAAGGTATGCTCCAATTTTGACCTGGTGGCTGCTGTGGTAAAGCAGAGTTTGAATGAAAGTACTGATCGTTACGAGTCCAACCTTGATGCTGTCTTGGCTCGTAGTTATTATTATTTCTATTTCTGTTTGTGTTTTTGTTATTACCTTTGTATCCGTTGTTACCGTTGTAGTTATTACCGCGGTGCCTTTTGTATGGATTGCCGCATGAAATGTTATTACTGTTGTAACTATTGTTTGTATTGGAATACGCGTGTTGATTTTGATTTCCGTACTGAGACGGCATGTGAGTTTGCTGTTTTTGTTGTACCGCGTATCCAACTGTGGGCGCGCCAGAATTGTGTTGGCAAGCTTGCATGTTTTGCATACCACTAGTGTAAACATTGTGGCTGCTGTTTTGCCGCGCGAAGCGCTGATCTTCAAGTAACATGTCAACCGAATCTAAGGCTGTTAAAAAATAATCTGAATCGTCATCCGGGATATGTAGAAGTTTTTCCTTAATGTTGAAAGGCAATTTGGCCTTCAACGCTCGGAGTATATCACGCGTTGCGACTGGTTCGTCTAAAAAGTGTCCCATGTTCAAGTATTTTTCAAAATATCTGCGTAAGTTACCATTTTTACTGTTAAAAGTTTCAGGTTCTAAAATTTGTCTTCTGAGTCGCTCCTGGACGGATTGCGACCAGAATTTGTTCAGAAAAGCACGCTCAAACTCACTGTACGTGGTACATACGTCAGCTTGGCTGTATGCCCAGACAGCTGCATCGCCTTGGATGTAACCGACAATATATGAAATCTTTTTCCGGTCACTCCAAGTGCGTGGAAATGCGTTACTAAAAGATTTAAGAAAAATCACCGGATGAATGGTTCGTTTTTCTGGGATAAAAATCTGAAATTGCCTGTGTTTCATTAAGCTTTCATCTTCCTTCGCATTGTGATATGGATTTATTCCACTGTAATTACTGGTATGTTCAGCTGGCGAGTAATTACGATAATGTTGCTGTGGTTTACCATGATAATAGCTTGTGTTTGTGTTTCCACATCGTGGTATGTGTTGTAGTCGTGGTGTGTTTTGTTCTTGTGTATTTGTCGTGTGCGGAATGTGTGTATCATACTCGAATGTATATTGGTTTCTGAACTGTACATTTTGACTGATATTTTCGTTACATTCAGACTGTAGTTGATCGGTGAATTGTCTCATGGGTGCAGTGACGGATTGTACTGCGTCACTGATCAGCTGTTTGTTATTAGTAATGTATTGCGCTACAGAGTCGTGCACAATTGTTGGTAAATTTTCACGTAAGCATCTATCAAAATGTTTGTCTTTGTTCTCAACCCAATCATGAAATTCTTTATTAATATTTTGAAAATGAGCTGTGGCATCTGATTGTAAGATGTCAGTCAGGTGTTGTTCAACATTGTCAAATTTATTCTGTACGTCAGTAATTCGTTTTTTAAGGTTGTCATGTACTGAAGGATATGTTTGAATTTGTTCAGTAAGAACTTCACACGTGACATTAAGGTTTTTTACTTGTGTCTGTAAAAGTGCTACGTCAGTTGTAGTCTTTTCTTGTCTCGTATTGAGCTGGGAAAATTTAGTACTGAGTTCGGTCATCTGTTTGGTCAGTGTGGCGTCTATAAGTTCCACATGCTTACATAAAGTGTCATTACCTATCTTGATTGCTATGAGATCAGATTTGATTTCGTCATTTTGTGTTTTTAGCTGTTCATTTTGTGTCTCTAATTGTGCCTTTAAGGTTGCCATGTTTTCTGCGTTTTGTTTCATTAGCATTTGTAACATGTCGGCAATGTTTACCGTTTGCAAGGTCTCTGCCCCGCCGCGTCATTAGACGTGACGTCATGCATTAACATGGGCTCTGATTGAGATTTTGAAATTTTTGTAGTGGACGGCCTATTGTCAAAATTTTCGTCAACACTTGCGTCAATGTTTGATGAATCGTGACTACCGGTTGCTGTCGTAAAGTCATTTTCTAACACTTGTCTCACGTCCGAGTCGGATTGCGTCTGAATAGTACGTCCTTGCTGTTCCATTTTTGCGTATTGTTTTCTAGTTATTACCATGGCACACGTGATATATGTTTCAAGAAAATTTTTGACACTGATTTTAAAATAAAATGTAGTTGAGCATGAATCGCTCGTAGCAACAATGGCTGTCTGTTAATTTAAAAATATAAACTGAATTTGAGATTATTGGTAATGGCTGCTGGCCGTGTTACATGATATCGTACAGAAGTCGGCCATATTGTACACTCGTGTATTGGTATTGTTGCATACGTTATTGTTTAGGGAAAAGTACTGAGAATGAAATTTATCACTGAAACTGTTATGCGGAAAAGAAACACTACAGAATTTACTGAAAAGCTAATACACTGAATTATACGTCTGGTCAAGCCTACCAATGCAAAGATGCTGCGTCTTACCTTATTTTGCTGGAAGTTTCATTGCGTCTTCCCGCAAAATTTCAGAATTGGAAAATATCTTCAGATTTTGTTATCTCTCATACATTGACGTCCAGGTCCAGAAAGTTGATTTTTTACATGAAACAAAGAGAACAATGTAACAAATGACAAAATAACAAGTCCGACACGCAGTCGCCAATATAAAATAAATAAAATAAATAAAAAAAATATATGTTGTTGTTATTTTTTAAATATGTTAATTATTCTATCTGTATGACGGTGATTGTGATTGCAATTGTGTTCGCTTATCTGGAACGTGGACGTTTGATTATTCGTTATCAGACGCTTGGCAATGGCTTTTTCGTAAAGGCAATGTTACTCGTAGTTGACCGTGAAATAAAACTGAATAATCGGACTTCGTAATTAAATCGTTTCCAAAGACTGCTGCGGTAGGTGCGGACTCATAATCTAAATCTCAATATTACAATAATTTGCCAGCCATGCCAATACGTCGTACAGAGGTGATTGTCTATTAAACATAAAAAAGTTACACAGTTAGTTAAATCAGATATATTCAATGAATAAGCCTACAGTTCATAATCCTACTTACTTTTAAAATATAAATTCTTTACAGAATCGAGTGCCTAGTGTGGTTGCAACTCGCAGTATTCTTCTATAACATGAAATATGGCGGTGTGCCAGACAATAAAATAAAAATACGTGCTTCTCGCACCACTTCTACCAGAGCTCTCTCTTTCTTAATCAAACATAAGAGTAACGTAATTGTGCTTTTGTTTTATCAGCGACACAGCGCTGCAGTTGTGTGCCATAGGCTTTATTTATTTGTCACTGATTATTTATTTAATTAATATTTCGCGTTTCCGCGGAAACTCACGCTCGGCATGCAAATGTGCCTTTATAATTCCTCAGTTTACTTTGGAGCCTAGTATTACGTTTTTCACACGCCATTATTATCACAATATTTCACACGACAACACAGAAAAGCACAATTTGAAGAGCAAAATAAGAAAACACATTAACATAGCACTGAAAATAATATCTAGTTAATTGCAAGCGCAGCTGCGAAATACTTGGTGCAAATCTACATGCATGCCACAACAACAATGAAAGACTGCAACTACAAAGGAGATTCTCACTATAATTACGCGCTAGCAATAAACAATAGCTACACTAATTACACAAACTACAAGAAAAAAAGTCAGAAGATTCCAGTGAGGTATCCTCGGCTAAGGGTCGACATATGAAACGTCCCCTTAGAAAAATTATACATGACTGTGTTTAAACTGACACACAATATTTTTGGCGCAACACAATCTGACTTTCAGTAATCCCTACAAAAGAATGGCCCTGACTAACATTAACCTGCACCTTTCACAAATCTCTTAGCTCACAAAAATCTTCGTTACTCGAACTACTGCAATACAGCGAGCGCCACTACTGCCAGTTAAATAAAAGATTCAAACTACGGAAGGCACTAACTACTGATAGGCATAGTTAGCAAATGAAAGATTTTAATAGAAAACAAACAATGTATTTACTTTAATAGTGTTGAAAAATCATAATATACATAGCAGTTCATGACATCCAGTCTTACGAATTTCAAAACTCCGCCATCTCTCTCCCCACATCCACCACTGCTGGCGGCTCACCCCCAACTGCGCAACGCTATGTGCTGTTAACAGCCAACTGCCCAACGCTACAATGGCAGACAACAATGTAAACTAGCCACAGACTGCACACAGCACAGCCAGTGATTTTCATACAGAGCGCTACGTAACGTTGCCAATATAAAAACCTAAACAGCCTACTTACACAGTCTGGAACCGCGTTGCTGCTACGGTCGCAGGTTTGAATCCTGCCTGTGGCATGGATGTGTGTGATGTCCTTAGGTTAGTTAGGTTTAAGTAGTTCTAAGTCTAGTGGATTGATAACCTCAGATGTTAAGTCCCATAGTGCTCAGAGCAATTTGAACCATTTTACAAACTCTCTATTCTTGCAAATGAAAACAGAAAATTTAGTATCTCTGTCGTGTCCATTCAGCAGGAAATTGAAAAACTATTGCAACGTTATTGCGAAAATTTATTGTGTATCACCTCATAAATGTCTATGTTGTCAAAATAGACCACATATACCATTCAGGAGGGCAGATGAAAACTCGGCATTAAATGTCTTGTTGAGCGAAATACATTATCATATTTGCAGCATGGTCTCAACGACTCAGATTAGCAAAATACGAGAGCGTGCTGAATAGTGATGCCTTCGAATTTTTTATATGTAAACTCGAGATTTTTAAATAAAATAAACTTTATTAACATTCTGTTGTGTCTAGGCAAGACAGCCTAGACACAATGAGAGGAAGCCGAAAGACACGCGCTTAAACTCACGCGGGCTGTCGTGAGGTCTGAAACAGGATACGTAATGAATGCTATAAAGAAAAGTACGTAGCTTCTGGAATACTTAACTTTAATCCATAATTGTAGAACATCTCTCGTTACGGTACATGCTTCATAATATTAATTATCAATTGAATACGGCGCCTTGCTAGGTCGTAGAAAGTGTAGCTGAAGGCTAAGCTAACTATCGTCTCGGCAAATGAGAGCGTATCGGTCAGTGAACCATTGCTATGAACGTCGGCTGTACAACTGGGGCGAGTGCTAGTACGTCTCTCTAGATCTGCCGTGTGGTGGCGCTCGGTCTGCGATCACTGACAGTGGCGACACGCGGGTCCGACTTATACTACCGGACCGCGGCCGATTTAAAAGCCACCACCTAGCAAGTGTGGTGTCTGGCGGTGACACCACACATTCTATATCTTTATTTCTCATGTATACATATTTATTGCTTAACGTACTCACCCTGGCGACGAACAAATTTCTCCCAATGCGAGACTAGTTTGTTGATATCGTCACTGTAGAATGTTTGACTTTGTTGACGGAGCCATAACCTCACCTCTGGTTGCACCACTTCACCACCATCGTAGCGAAGTCCTCGAAACTGTTCTTTAAGTTTTGGGAACACTCCGAGATCTGTCACTCACGTTGAGGCTAGCACCACAGTTTCCTTCATTACGAGCACGAACAACACAACATCGCACATTACTGTTGTCGATACTATCATCACCATACACAGTTTTAATTGTTCTATGGATTTCAGTTGGAGGTATGTTTCCTGCGATTAGAAACTCGATTACAGCAAGCTGCTATTCACGCGGCGACATAGTTACATTATTCACCGCCACGTACGCTCTGCAATTAGGAGTCCTCTAGCAGCAGAGGGTTTCAACTTGAATTAGCGAAGCGTGGACGCCGGCCGAGTAACATGCAAGACATGCAATACCTCAGTAGATGCTGAGAACAAAATAAAAAATCTGAGGTATTACCTTTCACACGCCCTCGTAAACGCGTTTCGACTTATGATGCCAAGTATGTAAAAATATACTTCGGGTTAGACTGAAGAGTAGGTGCCTTTGCATATTTTAATAGCAGTTCGTACTTAAGGAGTATTTTCTTTGTTCATTTGTAATTTTTATCATCAGTAGTGGCTTGCTGAGAACGCAACATCAACTTTGTTGAAGGGGATGTAAACTTATTTGTCCGTCGCTGACATAGAAGACCGCAAACCTTCTTTCCTTCCCGTCTGGGCAAGCTGTGCAGTGACTAGAGTACATGTAAAGCTTACTGGGACAGGGTAAATGCTACCTACAATGAAGTCGATAATTCGATTGTAATACTGGCATTTTAATTTGATATCCCCCACAACTGACAAAATTTACAAAAAAATGTGAATTTCTTTGTCGACCCACACACTCCTGACAATGGCACATCAACAATTTGCAATTACGCGCCCCTATTAACGGCAGCTATGTTGATAAATACTCGGCACCTCTTAAGGATAACTACCGGGTTAAGAATATTAGGTAAGTTGTTAAGCGTTGGTGAAAATCTCGCTTCTGAGCGCACAAAGAGTTCTAACCGCAGAACTCTGCACGGAACACGCGTTCGTGCAGTGCTGCGATACAGACCGTATATCTCCCTTCGAAGACGATGGCCAAGACGCCGTCTCCAAGTCCGTACCGCTCGATGGCTGAAGGCGAAGTCCACTCTCTCCACAATTCTCCCCTCTCCCACGCGTACGAAAACGCGGCGAAAGAATACTCGAAAGCTCTATCATCGCCGAAATCCCTCCACTGAGATCTACCCAATGATCGAGTAGGTCATATCGCCCCTAGGCAAACGAAATTCCCGCCTTCGCCAAGTGTTGGCCAGCACAGGTGGCTCCGGATGCCGGGCTATCCCCAAAAGCGCCGTATTGTCCCGCGTTCCCGGTGACCGCTACCTGCCGCCCACGGCGGCCCGGCGAGCTACGGCCAGCTGCAGACTTTACATTCCACAATTCTCAACTTCCTACACTTTTCACCAACGCCTTAAGTTAGTGACTTAATCATGCAGACATGCAGGGAATACCGCTTGAGAGTGTCTCATATTTATCATAATTCAATAGAGTCATGACCTGATGCCCTTGCCACTCCCTTTATTAATAATACTACTGTTGGTAAGCTAACATGTAAGTGCCCATGTCCTGGCACCTTACAATGAGTCAGCATTGTTCACACACGTAATCTTAAGAACTATTCATACTTAAAAGCTATAATTATATTGTACGTAATTTATGTATGTCTCCTGCATCACATGGCGTCGTTTTGCACAACAACAACTAATGTTCAAATGTGTGTGAATTCCTAAGGGACCAAACTGCTGAGGTCATCGGTCCTTAGACTTACACACTACTTAAACTAACTTATGCTAAGAACAACACACACACACCCATGCCCGATGGAGGACTCGAACCTCCGGCGGGAGCGGCCGCGTAGTCCGTGACATGGCGCCTTAAACCGCGCGGCCACAACGCTCGGCGCACAACAAAATGAATGAGTAAAGTGTATGTCAAATAAAGCAGAATCAATATTCAGATCATGTTGTCAGTGTGTGGATCACACAAGAGTTTTGAAATGATGCAGAAGTGTCATCGTTTTTACAAATCACTTTGTCCTTATAGAGAAATATGGAACATCCAGTGTAATAGGATAATGTGGACGTAGAATCGCAAAGTATTTTCAAGCAAGTTGTAGTGCGACATCGTGGCCGACATGATGCCGATAGGCAAGAAACGAAGTGCGAGGATCTTTGGTCGGCACGCTCAGGAAGCAGTTATCCCGCATCCAGCTTAGTTGAAGATCAGTGTTTGCTCTTAACCAGTGGTTGCCAACATGGGGTTAATCAGAAAGTGAGCGGTAAATGAAAGTTTCTGAAGACTAGAAAGCCTCATACTTTGTGCTTTGGGCCGTACAGCCTCGATGGCAAAAGTCAAACGTATACCTACGTAACAAACGCTAAATATCTCATGAAAATGTCTTCTCCAAGTTGTAGATGGTTCGTGCAACAGACCATTAATTGCTTCATTATTCACTTTGAAACAGATAAATGAAATAACTGAAAGTACAACACAACAAGAAATACAAAAGTTCTACTACAGTGATGCACACAGTATTATTATTATTGTTATCAGAATGGTCATACTCAAAGCATTAACAGCCTGAAATGCTTCAATTTCTGTCACTTCAGAAGCAAGAAGTACAGCAATCAAGTGATTTACAAATAGTATGTATAGTGGATACATTATAACTAGGTTGATTCTAAATGGGAGTGCAGGGTGCAGTTGAGGCAAGCTACACTAGGGAGAGGAATAGTGCAGGGGAAGCATGGATTGCAACGTGTACCGCAACTGAGGATAGTTAGCTCTCTTATCTGAAGAGTTCTAGATATCTAGATATCACTCGCAGTGCACTGGGAATTGCTTCATCACGCATTCTAATACACACCCACCCACCCACACACACACACACACACACACACACACACACACACACACACAAACACACACCCTTCTTCTTCTTCTCTCTCTCTCTCTCTCTCTCTCTCTCTCTCTCTCTCTTTCTCTTTACCTGAACACAACACATGGAAAAGAAATTTGGAAATCATGATTTAATAGATATGAAGGTACATTTTTGACTATGATGGAAATAAAAATAAAAACAAGGAACTGAATGGATTTGAGGCGTAATTTGTGATGTACATTGACTGAGAACAATTTTTTGTTAGACTTGGGCAGTAATAATAGTCTCATTGACTCATTAGCTCACGGGTTAACAAAACATCCACAAAAACTAAATTGGATTCATCTTTCATCATTTTAGAAATGTTGTTGTGGTCTTCAGTCCAGAGACTGCTTTGATGCAGCTCTCCATGCTACTCTATCCTGTGCAAGCTACTTCATCTCCCAGTACCAACTGCAACCTACATCCTTCTGAATCTGCTTAGTGTATTCATCTCTTGGTCTCCCTCTACGATTTTTATCCTCCACACTGCCCTCCAATACAAAACTGGTGATCCCTTGATGCGTCAGAAAATGTCCTACCAATCGATCCCTTCTTCTAGTCAAGTTGTGCCACAATTTTCTCTTCTCCCCAATTCTATTCCGTACCTCCTCATTAGTTATGTGATCTACCCATCTAATCTTCAGCATCCTTCTGTAGCATCACATTTCGAAAGCTTCTATTCGCTTTTTGTCTAAACTATTTATCGTCCACGTTTCACTTCCATACATAGCTACACTCTATACAAATACTTTCAGAATAGACTTCCTGACACTTAAATCTATACTCGATGTTAAAAAATTTCTCTTCTTCAGAAACGCTTTCCTTGCCATTGCCAATCTACATTTTATATCCTCTCTACTTCAACCATCATTAGTTATCTTGCTCCCCAAATAGCAAAACTCATTTACTACTTTAAGCGTCGCATTTCCTAATCTAATACCCTCAGCATCACCCGATTTAATTCGACTACATTCCATTATCCTCGTTTTGCTTTTGTTGATGTTCATCTTATATCCTCCTTTCAAGACACTGTCCATTTCATTCAGATGCTCTTTCAGGTCCTTTGCTGTCTCTGACAGAATTATAATGTCATCGGCGAACCTCAAAGTTTTTATTTCTTCTCCATGGATTTTAATTCCTACTCCGAATTTTTCTTTTGTTTCTTTTACTGCTTGCTCAATATAAAGATTGAATAACATCGGGGATAGGTTACAACCCTGTCTCACTCCCTTCCTAACCACTGCTTGCCTTTCATGCCCCTCGACTCTTATAACTGCCATCTGGTCTCTGTACAAATTGGAAATAGCCTTTCGCTCCCTGTATTTTACCCCTGCCACCTTCAGAATTTGAAAGAGAGTATTCCAATCAAAATTGTCAAAAGCCTTCTCTAAGTCTAAAAATGCTAGAAACGTGGGTTTGCCTTTCATTAATCTATCTTCTAAGATAAGTCGTTGGGTCAATATTGCCTCACGTGTTCCAACATTTCTACGGAATCCAAACTGATCTTCCCCGAGGTCGGCTTCTACCAGTTTTTCCATTCGTCTGTAAAGAATTCTTGTTAGTATTTTGGAGCCGTGGATTATTAAACTGATAGTTAGGTAATTTTCACATCTGTCAACCCGTGCTTTCTTTGGGATTGGAATTATTATATTCTTCTTGAAGTCTGAGGGTATTTCGTCTGTCTCACACATCTTGCTCACCAGATGGTAGAGTTTTATCAGGGCTGGCTCTCCCAAGGCTGTCAGTAGTTCTAAATGTTGTCTACTCCCGGGGCCTTGTTTCGACTTAGGTCTTTCAGTGCTCTGTCAAACTCTTCACGCAGTATCGTATCTCCCATTTCATCTTCATCTACATCCTCTTCCATTTCCATAATATTGTACTCAAGAACATCGCCCATGTATGGACCCTCTATATATTCCTTTCACCTCTCTGCTTTCCCTTCTTTGCTTTGAACTGGTTTTCCATCTGAGCTCTTGAAATTCATACATGTGGTTCTCTTTTCTCCAAAGGTCTCTTTAATTTTCCTGTAGGCAGTAGCTATCTTACTCCTCGTGATACAGAAATAAAATAAAAGTGTTCAAACAAAATTCTTTTTCATTCTATAGTGCAGTTAGGCGCTGAATTTGGAGATGGTGGTGAGGAGCAGGGGTATTAATTAATATCTGGTTGCACTCAGAGACGTTAGTGTAAGAAAGGTTGGGAGGAGGAGGAGGAGATTAGTGTTTAACGTCCCGTCGACAACGAGGTCATTAGAGACGGAGCACAAGCTCGAATTAGGGAAGGATGGGGAAGGAAATCGGCCGTGCCCTTTCGAAGGAACCATCCCGGCATTTGCCTGAAGTGATCTAGGGAAATCACGGAAAACCTAAATCAGGATGGCCGGACGCGGGATTGAACCGTCGTCCTCCCGAATGCGAGTCCAGTGTGCTAACCACTGCGCCACCTCGCTCGGTAGAAAGGTTGGGCATTAATGCTCTAGACACTCGTAAAACCAAAATACGAGCAAAGCCGGCAAACAGGGCGGACGTTCCTTTGCCCCTGCGGATCACAGGCTGGCTGCGACACGTGACGTTAGCTGCTATCACATGCCGCGACTCGAACAAAAGACGCGACGGGGCGAAGAGTGACGCAGGGGCGGAGGGGACCGTCATTAGGCCTGCCCCGATTTGTCCCCTGCCGCCCCCACACCCCTCCCCCTCTCTCTGCCAAGCTGTGGCCACTCTTTCGGGAGCCGGCGTTCTGTGGCCCGCCGGCTGCTTTCTAGAAAACACTACGGCTGGCTCAGCCGACTCATTGGACACAGTGTAATAATTAATTTTTGCCAGGCCATTGATGTCCCCGCCGCGAGGTATAAAAGGCAGGGGCTGTCGCGAAGGGGGAGGGCGGGCCACTGCACGGCGCACTCGTATTTGCGCGGCTGGATTAGGGTGCGCCTGCGGCTGTAAGCGGGGGAAGTCCTCCAGGTACGGCAGAGTCGCCGTCGATAGGACAGTGCGGACACCAGAAACAAATTCGCCTGCAACGGTTCATGTGGAAATGCACAGCACACGTGCCTTTGATGTGCGAACAGCTCCCTGCGACAAGAAAGCGAGAGTTCATGTAAGCACAACGGGCAAAAAATCTCCCGCGTGCTGGCGGGCCGCACTCAGCTGTGATTCCTGCAATGTTGGAACGTGCGTACACTCTCATATGAGGCGATCGACGTATCACAATCCGAAACCTTGCTGCACAACTGATGTCTCTATTGGTTGTGCTGACACACTAGTCGACCAACTGCTTTACTTAAAGGTGTGTGTCCACTAGATTCCATCCAGCCTAGCAGAAGACTAATATATGTCTACTGGTAGCTTGTCATCTGCAGCCAAACGATGTGAATGTGAATTTGGTTTGCGAGTTAACACATAATTTTATATCTAAAAGTAATATCTTGACATAGCAATATACAGGGTGTTACAAAAAGGTACGGCCAAACTTTCAGCAAACATTCCTCACACACAAAGACAGAAAATATGTTATGTGGACATGTGTCCGGAAACGCTTACTTTCCATGTTAGAGCTCATTTTATTACTTCTCTTCAAATCACATTAATCATGGAATGGAAACACACAGCAACAGAACGTACCAGCGTCACTTCAAACACATTGTTACAGGAAATGTTCAAAATGTCCTCCGTTAGCGAGGATACATGCATCCAGCCTCCGTCGCATGGATTCCCTGATGCGCTGATACAGCCCTGGAGAATGGCGTGCCGGCCGGGTAGCCGGGCGGTTCTAGGCGCTACAGTCTGGAACCGCGCGACCGCTACGGTCGCAGGTTCGAATCCTGCCTCGGGCATGGATGTGTGTGATGTCCTTAGGTTAGTTAGGTTTAAGTAGTTCTAAGTTCTAGGGGACTGATGACCTCAGATGTCCCATAGTGCTCAGAGCCATTTGAATCATTTTTTGAGAATGGCGTATTGTATCACAGCCGTCCACAAAACGAGCACGAAGAGTCTCTACATTTGGTACCGGGGTTGCGTAGACAAGAGCTTTAAAATGCCCCCATAGATGAAAGTCAAGAGGGTTGAGGTCAGGAGAGCGTGGAGGCCATGGAATTGGTCCGCCTCTACCAATCCATCGGTCACCGAATCTGTTGTTGAGAAGCGTACGAACACTTCGACTGAAATGTGCAGGAGCTCCATCGTGCATGAACCACATGTTGTGTCGTACTTGTAAAGGCACATGTTCTAGCAGCAAAGGTAGAGTATCCCGTATGAAATCATGCTAACGTGCTCCATTGAGCGTAGGTGGAAGAACATGGGATCCAATCAAGACATCACCAACAATTCCTGCCCAAACGTTCACAGAAAATCTGTGTTGATGACGTGATTGCACAATTGCGTGTGGATTCTCGTCAGCCCACACATGTTGATTGTGAAAATTTACAATTTGATCACGTTGGAATGGAGCCTCATCCGTAAAGAGAACATTTGCACTGAAATGAGGATTGACACATTGTTGGATGAACCATTCGCAGAAGTGTACCCGTGAATGCCAATCAGCTGCTGATAGTGCCTGCACACGCTGTACATGGTACGGAAACAACTGGTTCTCCCGTAGCACTCTCCATACATTGACGTGGTCAACGTTACCTTGTACAGCGGCAAATTCTCTGACGCTGACATTAGGGTTATCGTCAACAGCACGAAGAATTGCCTCGTCCATTGCAGGTGTCCTCGTCGTTCTAGGTCTTCATCAGTCGCGAGTTATAGGCTGGAATGTCCCGTGCTCCCTAAGACGCCGATCAATTGCTTCGAACGTCTTCCTGTCGGGACACCTTCGTTCTGGAAATCTGTCTCGATACAAACGTACCGCGCCACGGCTATTGCCCCGTGCTAATCCGTATATCAAATGGGCATCTGCCAACTCCGCATATGTAAACATTGCACTGACTGCAAAACCACGTTCGTGATGAACACTAACCTGTTGATGCTACGTACTGATGTGCTTGATGGTAGTACTGTAGAGCAATGAGTCGCATGTCAACACAAGCACCGAAGTCAACATTACCTTCCTTCAGTTGGGCCAACTGGCGGTGAATCGAGGAAGCACAGTACATACTGACGAAACTAAAATGAGCTCTAACATGGAAATTAAGCGTTTCCGGACACATGTCCGTATAACATCTTTTCTTTATTTGTGTGTGAGGAATGTTTCCTGAAAGTTTGGCCGTGTCTTTTTGTAACACCCTGTATACAGGGTGGTCCATCGACGGTGACTGGGCCAAATATCTCACGAAATAAGCATCAAACGAAAAAACTACAAAGAACGAAACTCGTCTAGCTTGAAGGGGGAAACCAGATGGCCCTATGGTTGGCCCGCTAGATGGCACTGCCATAGCTCAAACGGATATCAACTGCGTTTTTTTAAATAGGAATCCCCATTTTTTATTACATATTCGTGTAGTACGTAAAGAAATATGAATGTTTTGGTTGGACCACATTTTTCGCTTTGTGATAGATGGCGCTGTAATAGTCACAAACGTATAAGTACATGGTATCACGTAACATTCAACCAGTGCGGACGGTATTTGCTTCGTGATACATTACCGGTGTTAAAATGGACCGTTTACCAGTTGCGGAAAAGGTCGATATCGTGTTGATGTATGGCTATTGTGATCAAAATGCCCAACGGGCGTGTGCTACGTATGCTGCTCGGCATCCTGGACGACATCATCCAAGTGTCCGGACCGTTCGCCGTATAGTTACGTTATCTAAGGAAACAGGAAGTGTTCATCCTAATGTAAAACGTCAACCACGACCTGCAACAAATAACGATGCCCAAGTAGGTGTTTCAGCTGCTGTCGCGGCTAAGCCGCACATCAGTAGCAGACAAATTGCTCAAGAATCGGGAATCTCAAAAATGTCGGTGTTGAGAATGCTACATCAACATCGATTGCACCCGTACCAAATTTCTGTGCACCAGGAATTGCATGGCGACGACTTTGAACGTCGTGTACAGTTCTGCCACTGGGCAGAAGACAAATTACGGGGCGATGACAGATTTTTTGCACGCGTTCTATTTAGCGACGAAGAGACATTCATCAACAGCGGTAACGTAAACCGGCATAATATGCACTATTGGGCAACGGAAAATCCACGATGGCTGCGACAAGTAGAACATCAGCGACCTTGGCGGGTTAATGTATGGTGCGGCATTATGGGAGGAAGGATAATTGGCCCCCATTTTATCGATGGCAATGTAAATGGTGCAATGTATGCTGATATCCTACGTAATGCTCTACCGATGTTACTACAAGATGTTTCACTGCATGACAGAATGGCGATGTACTTCCAACATGATGGATGCCCGGCACATAGCTCGCGTGCGGTTGAAGCGGTATTGAATAGCATATTTCATGACAGGTGGATTGGTCATCGAAGCACCATACCATGGCCCGCAGGTTCACCGGATCTGACGTCCCCGGATTTCTCTCTGTGGGCAAAGTTGAAGGATATTTGCTGTCGTGATCCACCGTCAACGCCTGACAACATGCGTCAGCTAATTGTCAATGCATGTGCGAACATTACGGAAGGCGAACTACTCGCTGTCGAGAGGACTGTCATTACACTTAGTGCCAAATGCATTGAGGTTGACGGATATAATTTTGAGCATTTATTGCATTAATGTGGTATTTACAGGTAATCACGCTGTAACAGCATGCGTTCTCAGGAATGATAAGTTCACGAAGGTACATGTATCACATTGTAACAACCGAAATAAAATGTTCAAACGTACCTACATTCTGTATTTTAATTTAAAAAACCTGTCTGTTACCAACTGTTCGTCTAAAATTGTGAGCCATATGTTTGTGACTATTACAGCGCCATTTATCACAAAGCGAAAAAAGTGGTCCAACTGAAACATTCATATTTCTTTACGTACTACATGAATACGTAATAAAAAATGGGGGTTCCTGTTTAAAAAAAGGCAGTTGATATCCGTTTGACCTGTGACAGCGCCATCTAGCTGGCCAACTACAGCGCCATCTGGTTTCCCCTTTCAAGATTGACAAGTTCGTTCTTTGTAGTTTTTTCGTTTGACGCTTATTTCGTGAGATATTTGGCCTGGTCACAATCAATGGACCACCCTGTATATATATACACGAAAACCAAATTCACATTAACATCATTTGCTTGCAGATGACAAGTTACCATTGCATGATAATGTACAAATGGCTGTACATAAATATATAATATAAAATTAATGACAGAAACAAACAAAAACTGTTCTTTAAACCTAATTATCGTATATTAAATATCACTTAAAATATGTTCACATTTCCCAGATTTTAATAAAGAAAACACTGATGATAGCACAGAGGTGATCAAGCATGTTTGGGTCACATGAAAAAAAAAGTGTTTTGCGTAAAAGGTTGACCCTATATAACTTTAACTGCAAACGTGGGCAATACAAGAGCAACAAGTCAAAATGATGAGCATGTGATATTATTTGTAGCGTATTGTAACGGGACATCCTCCTCTACCATCACTTTTCTTCAACAGTGATTGTCGATACCATTATAACATTTCGAATTTTGGACAGGTCAACATTATCTCCAGTGGTTTTCTGAAAATTTCAAATAATTTTATACACAATATGTTATATTCCAGGCTAAAATTTATGAAAAGGAATTACTTCATTTTCGATATTACAATCGATGAGTACTAACTCTGAATGTACAGGTAAAATTGTTTTTTTTTTTTTCTTTTCTAGACACGTCTGAAATTACGAATTATTTGTCACACTTAAAATTTCTATTATTAATTACGCAATTTAATATTGTTTTCTATGTCTATTTCTGGATTCATTTATGAAATAATAATTGAAATTAATAGACATTCATTTGGCAAGAAAAACTGTAAACCCTTCGGAATATGGTTATTACCGCAGAGTGAAGTAGCAGTGAGCATGCCTCTGATGTGATCGGAAGTATTTTTGTATTTTGGGCGAACAGTGTAATTTCGGCTTTGTTAATGTGAAAATTCAAACCCTGTATGATATACTAAAATGTGACAAAATGTACTAATGTAAAAACAAAAATTCTGCAACAAAAATCTGCGAAACTATTTATATCAATTCAACCATGACGACCTTAAATGTAAGAATTTCAGCTTCAAGAATCAGACCCCTAGACAAGAAGAACTGGAGCCAACTCTACCAGGAAAGATAAGTAAACTAAAAAGCTGATTGCAATCTTACTCATCTCAAATCTTCAGGAAATACTTTGGTTATTGTGGACAATAACAGGAATTAGGAAGGAGGGGGGAGATTAGGGAGATTACAATATGCACACCTATGGAGCAGCACACAGACTGTTTTCTAGACTAGCTCCATTATCCATTGGATCAGAGCACAGAATGTTTTTTTTTTTCAGATTCTGCGTTTCCCGCTTGCCCCGAGGTCCACGCCATAGCCGTACGGCTCCATCTATTTGAAACATTGCATCAAATAGGCGTTTTGTAATAACACCTGTTGAAAAAAATATATACCAAGTATCCTCCCTCCTGTCGAACGACTACCAAATTGTGGTGGAACGATCAGTACAGCTGATGTATTACGAAAAAATTATTTTACATGGAGGAGTAAAGTTGGAGCTGGTACCAGCCACAGCTGTCAGTGCATCACTGCAAATAAACGTGTTTCGCCGTCTTGGGTCAGTCGACTATGTAGCAACGATCTGACCTCAGTTAGCTGGCTGACCTGGAAACAAAAATAAATGCTCGCCATCTAGTACCAGTGCCCTTTACGAGGTGTATAAATTAATGACACTTCAATCTGGTGTTTAACACCTTGCTTCTCTGCTTGCGTTACACCTACGTTCCTAAAATGTTAAAATGAGTGTGAAATCTTATGGGACTTAACTGCTAAGGTTATCAGTCCCTAATCTTACACACTACTTAACCTAAATTATCCTAAGGACAAACACACACACCCATACCCGAGGGAGGACTCGAACCTCCGCTGGGACCAGCCGCACAGTCCATAACTGCAGCGACTACGTTCCTACATCATTAAAAATGCAGCTCTAGTCTGTTCATTAGATCATATTCTGTTTATAGGAGGAATGATTGGAGACTAACACT
Organism: Schistocerca serialis cubense; assembly: GCF_023864345.2. Classification (NCBI taxonomy): domain Eukaryota; kingdom Metazoa; phylum Arthropoda; class Insecta; order Orthoptera; family Acrididae; genus Schistocerca; species Schistocerca serialis. The sequence continues at coordinate 385,168,062 of NC_064641.1, read as the reverse complement.
CCCACCACACCAAGACAGTAAGACTCTTCAACATTGTTGTGTGTAAAAATAAATGACATCGCGACACATTATGCAAAATGCTGTAAGCAGGCTGTTTAGGTTTTTATGTTGGTAACGTCATGAAGCGCTCTGTATGAAAATCACTGGCTGTGCTGTGTGCAGTCTGTGGCTGGTTGGCATTGTTGGAATATTCGCTATTGTAGTGTTGGGCAGTTGGATGTGAACAGCGCATAGCGTTGCGCAGTTGGAGGTGAGCTGCCAGCAGTGGTGGATGTGGGGAGAGAGATGGCACATTTTGAGAGCAGACGATCTGGACGTGTGTCCATCAGAAAGAGTAAATTTGTAAAACTGCATATCATGAACTGATTTTTATATATGTATATATATATATATATCGCTGTATTGCAGTAGTTCGAGTAACGAAGATTTTTGTGAGGTAAGTGATTCATGAAAGGTACAGGTTATTATTAGTCAGGGCCATTCTTTTGTTGGGATTATTGAAAGTCAGACTGCGTTGCGCTAAAAATATTGTGTGTCAGTTTAGTGATGTTCAGAATAAGTAAAGAGAGAAATGTCTGAGTACGTTTAGGTTTGCTCAGCTGTTTGAAAATCAAATAATGTAGAGGTTTTCCAGCACTGTCATCTATAAATTTTTCTAAGAGGATGTTTCAATGTCAGAAAAAATATGAAAAATTTGTCCTGTAAGTTGAAGACTTCAACATATCCATTAAAAGCGTGACACTGCTTCTAAATTTAATTCTTGCGAGTTACTTTGATACTACAGTGTGTGTATAAATTAATGATGACATATTTTGCAAATGGTGGCAGATGTTAATGTGAGATACTTTTAATTAACGGCGTTGTGACATATTCTGCAAGATGACAGAAAATTTATCAAAGCCGGCTCTTGCATATACTAAGACACACAGGGAGTGCTGCTGACTTCAGATGTGTTAAACATTACTTCATGACCACAAAAAACAACGACGACATCCATTCACGTATGACTGTCAAAGCTTTAAGATTTATGTAGCATATGGAAATAGTAATAATAATAATGCTTAAGGAACTGAGTTTATGCTATTCTAAACATACATAGCTTCCGTAATGGAGGCGCTGCCCTCGGATCTACCACAGGCGAATACACCTGTGAATATCATTCTGAATGTGATATCAATGGACTCGTTTCAGAACTCTTCTCTGAAAGCCCTGTAAGAGGGCTATGTGTGTTTGCAATGGGATAAAGTCAGTTCCTAGACTATTATTCTTACTTTCCGCGTCTGTTACATAAATAGTATAGCTTTAGATATATATATACGCTATACTGTCACTAACCCGGCCCTCAGTAGTCTGGCCTACAAGTAATCTGGCTTCTAGTCGGTCAAGTAAAAATGACGCACACAACAATGAATTATCGTGCGCAGGAAATGTTCTTGAAGCCATGGGTCAGTCAATTTAGAATAATCAGTTGAGAGGTTTGTGTCAATCTCTCACTTTAACAAAACTGTCAGAGACATTAATATTCATGTGTTAGGTCATGATCTCAGTGTTCTCCAGTACTACATTTGGCACGTGTGGTTAACGTCTTTTTACATGAGGAGCTTGGGCAGAAAGTTCATATAACTGCATGTGTAGCCTGTAAAGAATTTGCATCCGAGGGGCCTTTGTGGAGGCGACGGAGACCAGGGATAAGGACAGTTTGGGGGCCATAAATAAAGAGTGCAGCGACCTGACTGTGCGAGTAATTATGGGAAGCAGCGTTCTTTGGATTGTACCTGCAGAGGGACTTCAGACCGTGGTACTCCCCTCTTCCCACTTAGGCTCAGAGCAGCAGGGCTCCAGTTCGCAAAACATTTTACCTGGGCAAGGCGACAGACCGTCGTGAAGGTGGCTAGCTGACGGAAAGTGGGTGGAGGAAGCCATTGAAGATACACTGCTGTAATCTGAGCTTTTGTGCAAATGGTGGGACAGTCACAAAACTCCAAGCATTTTCATGTTAGAAGCTTGGACGATGCGTACGTTCGACAATTCCAGCACACACCATCGTGCCTGTGAGTCAAGCTAAAGGACGCATCTCACATTGAAGTCTGCCGAGATTTCAGATCTCCCACAGGGAATTTTCCTGCATTCTAACAATCAGAAAACCAGTCTGCGTAGTTTGCAAATTTTCGTGGACGCATCAGAACATTACAGCTGCCGCAGCGCGCTGCTCCTTGCCCACAGAGTGCCGCGTGAATCGTGGTGAAAGAGTGAAGTATTGCTGCACCGGCGTGGGGTTGTTAAATGATATTCCCCGTTCCCTGTTCTCTGGTGAACCGTAGCTTGTGCTGTACTTGGTCGTAGTTGACTCCATTTGAATAGAGTTGGACCTCACATTGCATTGTAAAAGGGATTAGTTCAGGTGAGAATTTGAATAGTTTCCATCCCAATGAGTGCTTTGCCAATCAGGCACCACCCTTTCTCTGATTTGTGTTTGTCATTTTCTTTGTTAGATTTATCAGCTCATTGTAGTTACAAAAGGATGAATAAAAGCTGGTCATTATGTTTGTAAACCTAAATACTCCACTGTTCTCATTCATACTCCCTCAACTATTCACCGTTTTTTTTTTTTTTGTTTTTTTGTGATTATATGGGTACACAGCAATGCAAAGTTCAGTCTTATTAAATTAGTTAATTTGATTATTAGTTTGAGTTCTGAAAGTGACCACAGATTTCGGCAACAAAAGTGCCCCATGAGTAAATTCACTAATTTCACAAATGAAAAAAAAAAGGATATAGCTCACGATTTGAAGATTGTTGAGAAGATAACAATTTGCTTTATGTAAAGACAATAACATTTAGCATCACTTGGAGATATATTTATGATTAAAGCAAGCGATGGGCTGCACAGTTGCCGACGCTTTGAAAATTTACATGTTCTGTAAGCGTCCAGGAGGAGGAGAAATTGATGAAGAATACATTGCTAAGTGGCTGAATGATAAAAACTTTGAGATAGACCGAATTTTAACAGATGGAGAAATAATCAAAAGCAAAGTAATGATGAGAGTGATGAAGGAGAAGACACAGGAGGTGAGAGGATGAGTGTCTCACAATGCTAGTGCTGAAGCTGCGGACATCTTCCTGGAGTAGATTATGCAACAACCAGATACGTGCAGTACTCATGTAATGTTTTAAAGCAGTTGTGTACTGGCGTCATGTATCATCATCGTGACAGTTAAAAATTCGGGACATATTTCATAGTGAATGAAACTGCTGTGTATGTACACACTCAACAACTAAGTTTCCACTGGATTTAATGAAGTAGATTATGTTTCCAACTAAATTTCAGACGCTCTCAATAATCCAACACTTTCACTAATCTGGCATCCATTTGTGCAAGGAATGGCCCTCTTAGTGAGGGTCTAGTGTACTAAGCTTTGACAGCCATGGTCGGACTGTATTCTGTGACAAGAGGAAACGTATAAATGGATGTCATCTTTGTTGTTACGTGATCGTGGACTGTTTAAGACATCTACAGTCAGAATTACATGTTTTTTGTTTTAGCAGCCCGTCCACCACTTTCCAATATCAGTTTATAGTTCTCCTTTGTGGCAATTACCTTCGCCATATACTCTCGTTTTTTTATTTCGCTCCCTACCATTTCCAGTTTTCTTTTTCATACACATCACAGGTTAACTGCGCATAAAGGCATAAAAGACTAGTAGTACAGTACGTATTTGACCATTCTTTTCTCTCTCTAGCAAAAGGATAATGGTACTAACAACAAAGTAAGCTATTAACAAACTCAATCTTCTTTACTCTCAGTCAACTGTTATGACAGACAGTCATACCCTACGTTTATGTCAATATCTACTTATAGTCATTCCCTTTCCTGTTCCATTCACAAATGGAATGTAATTGAGCTATATGTATGTTTTACAATAAAATAAAGTCATTTCCTTGAACATTATTATTTCAATCTGTTACATAGATCATATAGCTTCAAAATATCTGTCATCTTGCAGAATATGCCATGATGCCGTTAATTATACACACTGTAATGCCAAAGTATTACTGGGAGGAGGAACGACTACCTGAAGTGGCATTCTCTGGATCCACAGGGGGTAGAAGGAAGCGAGGAAGGCCACCAGCCAGACAGAAGGATGATCGACGAGGACGCGGTGACAATGGGCCTAAGCAAAGGAGAATGGACTACAAAAGCCAGGAACAGACAGCAAGAGGAATGCAGAGAACACGTATGGCCTCCAAGCCCCAAGCGACAGTTAAGAAGAGAAGAAGAAGTAATGCCAAAGTATATTATGTTACCATTTGACACTCTTTGCAGAAGATGCCATGACATCATTATACACACAACGTAATGTCAAAGTAACTAGTAAGAATCAAATTCAGAAGCAGTGTCATGCTTTGTAATGGATATGTTGGCATTTCCACCTTACTGGATAAATTTTTCAAATTTTGTTTCTGGCATTTTGCATAATATGCCAAGAATTCGTTAATTTTTACACACTGTGATGTCAAAGAATCTTACAGTCTCGGTGTGATGGAAGAGTTGAATTTCAACCACCCCTCCTAAAAACAGAATGTGGTGTAATGAGCAGGCTTACACTCCATTTTTAGGATGTAGCAATACAGGTGTAATGCAAGCAGGAAAGCAAGGTGTACAACTTCACTCATACGTAGGGAACTGAGCAAACTTACCCACGATACCGTTACTTTAATAATGGACGCAGGTAGTAGATGGCGAGCATTTGTTTTTTCTTGTCAATAAACTTACTGAGGTCAGATATTTGTTAAGTAGTCGATTGACCCAAGTTGGGGAAGCATATTTATTTGCAGTGATGCACTGATAACTGTGGCTGACAATGACTCCACCTTTGCTAATCTACGTAAACTCATTTTGATCATAATCCCCCTTCTATAACCGTACTAATTGTTCCATCACTATTTGATAGTGTTTCACAGGGTGGATGGTTCTTAGACTCTTTTTTTCTATCGATAATGTTACGAAACGTATATATGATGCAATATATTGAATAGATGTAGTAGTATACCTATGACGTGGATGTCGGGGATAGTAGAAAAAACAGTTCTGTATTCTGCTCAATGAATCATGGAGATTGTCTCGAAACTAGTTCTGTGTGGTGCTCCATAGTTTCACAATGATATTTATCTACATATGGTACAGATAATATTACATACTGTCCGTACTTTCTTACCTCAACTTTATCACCTGAGCAATAGCAGGCAAGCTTTTTTTTACGGAACTATGCTGCTGTGAGAGCTCTGTGTGCGCTAAGCACTAACATTTAAAAACACAATCGTCTGGGGACTTCACTTCCTGCTTATCATGCTGTTTTCTTCGAGGCATTTCTTAATATTTGAACATAGAGTATGTTCCAAAATCTTAAGAACAACTCTCCAGTCTTTAGGAAAGGGGAAAGGAGATGATGCAGTCGTATCGTCTCTATGGCTGAATCCGCAGAGTCAAGTGGATGGGAGTGCATTGTAACAATTCTGTATAATAGTTATGGTGGAGTGTTATCGATTTCCACCGTTACTATGTCACTCTTCTAGAGGAAACGAATTATAATTTTTTTGCATTGTAAATAATATTTTAGTCACATGCAAGCTACAAACACAACTGCTCTATACGTCATCTTGTTACAACAAAACTGCAGTATGTCACCAAACGTTATAATGACTGCAAGGGAGGGTAACTTAGGGCATTAACAGTTTGCTTGGGTGGTTCTATAAAGTTGTCTGGGTGGTATTTAACTTCCGTTCAAAGCTGATATCTCGCATATAAAAAGAAACATGCATTTCTGTTCGAGCCCCAGGTTATTGGAGACAGACGCTTTGTTAACATCTGTAATCCAATGTTTTATGTTGCATCAAATATTTGTAAACACTCCGTCAACAGAAGTACAGGTGCTAAGAAGAAAATTACTGCTTCTAAAATCCCTAGCATGGTTTCCAAAAGAACAAATGGTTCTCCAAAAAATATATGTGATGTAGAAAAAGTATGAGCAGCCACTCTCAGTATTGTAAACAACAATAGGCATACAGCCCACATGTGTCTCGACAAGGTGAGCAGCAATAGTGCTGCTGTTACTCGCGAGTATCGACACAGTAAAGGAATCACGGAGAAGTCCTCTTCCCTCACCGGGGGAAGAGGAACATGATTCGTAAGTTAACTGACGGTTTGTGAATTGATCCTGCTGAGGTCGACAGCCAATTGCGCCCTAAATTGTTCAAGAAGTTACTGTTACCACGGCTGGGAATGCTGGACGCAATGTACGATCTTCAAGCAATGAATGAGCTGTGTCATGACAGCTAAACATTCCATGGTGCACCGTTGGTTCACGCAGATGTAGAGAAACTTCTAGTGCGTTTCCAGGCTGTTGTGAATGCTAATGGTCATCACGTCCAGAAATGGTTGTAACACGGAAGGTAAACATGGCACGCAATTAACCAATGTCACCCTCTCATATGAAAATAAAAATCTGTTTTTTTCAGTTGTTTATTCGTCACTTCTCTTCCGAATATCCTTACAAAGTTTCCACGAACTCCCGTACGTCAGCAGTGTGTGTATGTGGGTGAGGGGGGGAGGGTTAAGGGGGGGGAGGGGGCCCTTACATGACCGCCTGGGACCAGTTCTCCACCATCTAAGGCCCGCCAAAGTCACCAGTGTGCTCTTTTAAGGGGATGATTAATATCTTGTCCAGCAATCTTAGATCCTGACGTAGCACTAAGTGGCTGTGGGATAATTCGTGTTGATAATAACCCTGCTGCGACGCCTGTTACAGAATCTCATCTACGTTCCTTCAGCTGGCTAGTGACGGCGTCTCAACTGTGGAAAATCCACAGTAAGCCTATTATGATACGCAGCGAAGAAACGAACTGTAGCTGTTTACTGGAACTGACGTCAGAAAGTCCAATAGACATTTGGAGCCTTCTAAAGCCTGGACTACCAACAAGTAATTAAGGTATGAAAGACAGCACATACCTCTGCTGGTTAGTACTTCTGGTCTACAACTTTTACAATAGGTAAACAGAACATCGTTTGCGTGCCAAATTGTCCATTATACTCGTCGAGTATACCAAAGTAAACGGAAAATTCCTTGGCTTGTCAGTGGAATACCTGGTAAGGCCTGTTATGTTTAGCTCAAAAATGCATTTATTTTTCGACGTAGTCTGCTTCTACGTCATTACTGTTTCTCCAACTTTTTTTCTACTGAGTAGATCAGTAGATTGCATTCCTAAACAACTATTTCAAAAAGTGAGCAGAATACCCATCTACGAATGACATAACCTGCACGTACTATGCAAAAACTATTTAGTTGTAAATCTGTTCAGATGTAGTAAGAAATGGAAATCAAAGGATGCAAAACCAGGCGAACAGAGTGCATGTTCCAGCAATTCGTGTTTCATACCTCTCAGTTTACTTTCCTTGCGCCTACATGTTTTATCCTGATGAAACAGGATTTTTACTTCCTTTTGCAGTGAACGCCTATTCCCACGTATGTTTTCGTCATGACAGTTCAGCTAAATCGTGCAGTACTTGGTAGTTGTGGAAGATAAAATTTCGCAGCAGAAAAGCCTGGCCATAACATTACCGCCAAATGAAAATTTCTACGCTTTTATCATATCCGTGGTGGAAGACGAACTGCAAGTATGGCTGAAACTGATGTGCAACGTTTACTAGTGTTTATCATTCTGCTTTTAAATAATTTGTTCTGTGATTTATTGCATCTCTTGTCAAAGATCGCAATGAGATAAAGTGTCAGTGTGTAATATCAAGCTCGTCATACTCTTTGTATTTACTTTAGAGCTCGTTTACTGTACATCCAAATGCACCTAAATACTGTGTGTGCGTGTGTGTGTGTGTGTGAGAGAGAGAGAGAGAGAGAGAGAGAGAGAGAGAGTGACAGACAGACAGACAGACAGAGACAGCTGGGTAAAAGTGTACATCACCAAAATGAATTTCTCACTGGTTCAAAAATGGCTCTGAGCACTATGGGACTCAACTGCTGAGGTCATTAGTCCCCTAGAACTTAGAACTAGTTAAACCTAACTAACCTAAGGACAGCACAAACATCCATGCCCGAAGCAGGATTCGAACCTGCGACCGTGGCGGTCTTGCGGTTCCAGACTGCAGCGCCTTTAACCGCACGTTTTTCACTGGTACCCAGATGCAATAAAATGCAAGTATCCTAACACATAACATCTTTTCGTTTCTACAAATTTCATTAACATATGCTTAATTTCCGTCAGGATTATGGTTCATAAAATAATGTTCCTGTAATACTTCCATCAGATGATGAGACTGCAGTGGGTTGTGTTGTGTCGACAAGTGCAACACGCACCAATAGCTACCCGCACAACATACATCACGGCGACGGTACTCTAGTTCACGCGAGGCGCAAATTCAAACCAACCAGAGCAACAGAAGTCGACACCAGCGGCAGGGCCAGAAGCACCTCCAAGGCGCGCACGCAGTCCCGATCAGCATGCGCAAACCGAACTACACCGGGGTGACAAAAAGTCACGGGATACCTCCTAATATCGTGTCGGACCTCCTTTGCCCGGTATAATGCAGCAACATGACGTGGAATGGACTCAACAAATCTTGGAAAGTCCCCTGAAGAAATAAAAAGGCATGCTGCTTCTTTAGCTGTCCATAACTGCGAAAGTGTTGCTGGTGCTGGATTTGTTCACGAATTCACCCCTCGATTATGTGCCATAAATGTTAGATGAGCCTTATGTCGGGCGATCTAGATGGCCAAATCATTCGCTCGAATCGTCGAGAATGTTCTTCAAACCAGTTGCGAATAACTGTGGCCCGGTGATATGGCACATCGTTTTTTTGGGAACACGAAGTCAATGAATCCTGTAAATGGTCTACTAGTGGCTGAAGACAACCATTTCCAGTCAGTGATCGGTTCAGTTGGACCAGAGAAGCCAGCCCATTCCATGTAAACACAGCCCACACCATTATGGAGTCACCACCAGCTTGTACAGCGCATTGCTGACAACATGGGACCATGGCTTCGTGGTTTCTTCTTTTTAGTAATCGCTCTTCCGACTGGTTTGACACGGCCCGTCACAAATTCCTGTCCTGCGCCAACCTCTTCATCCCAGAGCAGCACTTGCAATCTACGTCTTCAGTTACTTGCTGGATGTATTCAAATCTCTGTCTTCCTCTACAATTTTTGCCCTCTAAAGCTCCTTCTAGTGCCATGGAAGTCATTCCCTTATGTCTTAACAGACGTCCTAACATCCTGTGCCTTTTCCTTGTCAGTGTTTTCCATATTTTCCCTTCCTCTCGGATCCTGCGTAGAACCTCCTCATTTCTCACCTTATCAGTCCACCTAATTTTCAACATTCGTCTGTAGCAACACATCTCAAATGCTTCGATTCTCTTCTGTTCCCGATTTCCCACCGTCCATGTTGCACTACCATACAATGCTGTGCTCCAAATGCACATTCTCAGAAATTTCTTCCTCTAATTAAGGCCTACATTTGATACCAGTAGACTTCTTTTGGCTGTTAATGCCCCTTTCACCAGTGCTAGTCTGCTTTTGATGTCCTCCTTGCTCCATTGGTCTCGGTTATTTTGCTGCCTAGGTAGCAGAACTCCCTTACTTCATCTACTTCGTGACCATCTATCCTGATGTTAAGATTATCGCTGTTCTCATTTCTGCTACTTCTCATTACTTTCATCTTTCTTCGACTTACTCTCAATCCATATTCTGCACTCATTAGACTGTTCATTCCATTCAGCAGATCCTGTAATTCATCTTCATTTTCACTCAGGATAGCAATGTCATCGGGGAATCATATCACTGATATCGTTTTACCTTGAATTTTATTTCCACTCTTGGACCATTCTTTTATTACTGTCATTGCTTCTTTGATGTACAAATTGATCAGTAGGGGCGAAAGACTACATCCCTGTCTTACAATCTTTTTAATCCAAGCACTTCGCTCTTGCTCGCCCACTCTTATTATTCTCTCTTGGCTCTTGCAAATATTGTAATTTATCGTTCTCTCCCTATAGCTTACCTCTACTTTTCCCAGAATATCGAACATCTTGCACCATTTTACACTGTCGAAAGTTTTTTCTAGCTCGACAAATCCTATGAACGTGTCTTGATTTTTCTGTAGTCTTGCTTCCTTTGTCAACTGCAACGTCAGAATTGCCTCTCTGGTGCCTTTACCTTTCCTAAAGCCAAACTTATCGTCATATAATACACTCCCAGTTATCTTTCCCATTCTTCTGTATATTATTCTTGTCAGCAACTAGGATGCATGAGCTGTTAAGCTGAGTGTGTGATAATTCTCGCCCATGTCAGCTCCTGCAATCTTCACAATTGTGTGGATGATATTTTTCCGAAAGTCAGATGGTATGTCGCCAAACTCATACATTCTACACACCACCGTGAATAGTCTTTTTATTGACACTTCCTCCAATGATTCTAGAAATTATGAAGGAATTTTATCTATCCCTTCTGCATTATTTGGTCTTAAGTCCTCCAAAGTTCTTTTAAATTCTGATTCTAATACTGGATTCCCTAACGCTTCCAAATCGACTGTTGTTTCTTCTTCTATCACATCAGACAATTCTTCCTCCTCATAGAGCCCTTCAGTGTACTTTCTCCATCTATCCGCTCTCTCCTCTGCGTTTAACAGTGGAGTTCCCGTTGCACTCTTAATGTTACCACCCTTGCTTTTAATTGTACCGAACGTTGTTTTGACTTTCGTATATGCTGAGACAATCCATCCGACAATTATTTCTTTTTCGATTTTTTCAGGTTTTTCGTGCAGTTATTTCGTCTTAGCTTCCCTGCACTTCCTGATTATTTCACTCCTCTGGACTCGTATTTCTGTATCTCTGAATTCTCCTGAACATTTTTGTTCTTCCTTCTTTAATCGTTCAGCTGAAGTATTTCATCTGTTACCCATGGTTTCTTCGCAGTTACCTTCTTTGTACCTGAAACGTCCCCTTTGAACAATTCTACACGACTGTGCTTAACCTGACACACAATATTTTGTTAGCGCAACGCAATCTGACTTTCAAAATTCCCTACAAAAGAATGGCCCTGACTAACATTAAACTATACCTTTCACAAATCACTTACCTCACAAAAATCTTCGCTGCTCAAGCTACTGTAATACAGCAAGCGCCACTACTGCCAGCTAAATAAAAGATTCAAACTATGGAAGGCACTAACTACTGATAGGGATAGTTAGCAAATGAAAGAAATTAATAGAGAACAAACAATGTATTTACCTTGATATCATCATATATCAATATAGCAGTTCATGACAAATTACAAAACTCCGCCATCTCTCTCCCCACATCCACCACTGCTGGCAGCTCACCTCCAACTGAGCAACGCTACGCGCTGTTCACAGCCAGCTGCCTAACACTACAATGGCGAGTATTACAACAATGCAAAGCAGCCACAGACTGCACACAGCACAGCCAGTGATTTTCATACAGAGGTGGCGTTACCAATAAAAAACCTAAACAGCCTACTTACATAGAGAAAACATAAACAGCCTACTTACATAGCCCCCATGCTCCCCACAAAAATTTTTACAAATAGGATTGGGCAGTGGCCAATACAAAATTGAAAGAAATTTTTCATAATTACAATAACAAAAATATCAAATGCACACACTTATTGATACAACGTTGGTCAAAAGCTAAAATTTTCTCACAGTCCATAAAGATAGTCCTGATCATTCATCATAACAGTAATTACAGGTTTTTTTTTTTCACAAAGTCTCATTAGTAAAAGAAATTGCACACAGAAGTAGTGGATTTCCATGCAGTCTTGAAGAAGTAGTGTTGTCCTTCCAACGGAAAGACAGTGCTGACTCTCGACATGCAGACAAGTAATGGGCCACAACAGAGCAAACCCACAGCAGAGTCAGTCGTAGTTTGGAACAATATTGGTAGGTAGGTCACCACAGAGCAGACCCACTGTAGTCCTGGTAGAGAGTATGGTATTGGTGGGCCACCAGAGGTGCAGACCCACTGTAGTCCTGGTATAGACGGCCAGCAGCCATCCGTTGCGACTGTGCAGGTGCACAATCACCATCGAAGATTCTTGCAGAGAATATAGCAAGTCCATAAACCACCACTTGTGCACTCAGAAAGTTTTTCTTTTAATTGTCCTTAGAACCAGCAATGCTGTTATCCAGTCCCTTGCTGAATTACCAACACACGTGCAAACACTATCAGTCCCTACTTCTCACATATTGTCCATATACTATCACCAACAGAAACGTGTGCAGTGAAATGTAACTTACAAGTTAATAATAAGATGAACTGGTGACAATTACAATTTTATAAATTTACAACCTGAAAATACAAAGGTACAAAATACATCATTAAACAACATAATAATACAGATAACATTTGTAGTACAGGCTTTACAAAGAATAGAAATAGACATATACGTCAGTGTTACAGGAATTATGACGTAAGTACATACATAAAAGATCAGAATAACTTTCGAAACATCAACTTCACACATGAGCATTAAACAGAACGGAATTAATAATGTCTAACATCTTTACAAAGTAAATAACATATTATTAATGCAAATTATATTCGAGGATAACAGTATTCCTCATCATAGTGAATGTAGCTTAATATTAAAAGAAGAAAAAATTCTATGAAACTACACAGAGACAGGAAGAAAACAAATACACAAGGGTACACAAACACATAGTGGGATAACACCAATAGGAAAGGACAGGGTTCGTTGTCAGTGTAACATGTGGTACTGCAGTCCAACCCAAAACTTCATATATCTTTCCTCTTATTTCATCCTTTGTTTCCACCAAAAAAATTCTATCTAAGCATGCTTTCTGTATTTATATGTTCACACATTTCTTACCTCAACATTTATTTCCAAGAAAATCCTACCTAAACCTGTTTTCTGTACTTTTTTTTTTGTATAACTTCCCTATGCATTTCTTCCAATTCATCGAAACTCATTCTCTTCTATAGACTACCCCCTCTTAAGCTAACTTAAATCTACTGAGCTCAGATGCTAAACTAAGGGACGAGGCAATGCAGCAGCACAAAACAATTAATACAAACAGCAATGAAAAGAATGCAAAATGGCAAAGCCAGCAGCAGTAAATGTAATAACTTATATCTAAACATGACAAACGCACAAGCAGAAAAAATAGTACACTAAAGACAACAACACAGATAAGGGAAATGTATATTCACATCTTAATATCTATGTAATTAAAGTGGTGCACCACAACAACTGATTGTAAAAGAAAATATTACCATGTACTTGAAAAGAAAATTATGTGTTACTGTTACTAGTTCCTTCTTATTGTTCTTTCCTTTCCAAGTGCTCCTTTTTTAAAGAATGTGGATCATAAAATAATTATTTAATAGATCTGTTGACAGAAAGTGTTCACATTAGCAAATGCATTTCATTTTATAAAAGCAATGCTGCAACACAGCTGGAAACCAGATATCAAGTGAAATAAGCAACTACGAAAAGCAAAGCATAAAAATATAATTCAATAGTCATGTGACATTTCATAAGTCAGTAGCTCTCAACTGTCGTCAAAAGACTCTTGTCATTATCAGGTTTGCAGATGTAAGAATATTTCTTGTCATTTTATTAGGCATTTCAGTAAATATCAGAAAGTACGATATGTTTCCAAGTAATCAGCGTGTCGGATTTGCGATGCTTTCTCTAAAGGAATAACAATGGCCAGGATAATGGCCTTCCTTTTTTTTTTTTTTTTCTTCCTGTGCTCTGAAAGGCACGCGCTAATGGCTTTTTCTCCAGGCGTCTGACACAGCTGGGTGCCCACGACGCACGTGCAGGTGGTCACTTAACTTTCTTACGGAAATATTTACGACAGCAGTTTCTGCTACCGTTGCAGTCTCATATAAAAATA